>NW_025232305.1:0-9927 GCF_018294505.1 Triticum aestivum | reverse complement strand
GAGGGAAACTGCGAGAATAATAATACTGGTGCCAAACGAGTGTCTGAAAGACTCCTCGAGAGGGAAACTGCGAGAATAATAATACTGGTGCCAAACGAGTGTCTGAAAGACTCCTCGAGAGGGAAACTGCAAGAATAATAATACTGGTGCCAAACGAGTGTCTGAAAGACTCCTCGAGAGGAAACTGCAGAAATGATAATGCCACAGTCGGGCGTCGGGGCGACACCACATAAAGGACTCATAACAGAAAATAAAAGCAGTGCGTGCCACAGTCGGACGTCTGAGTGACATCACATAAAGGGCTTATATTTAAAGTAAGAAACAAAAACACGCCACAGTCGGACATCTGCGCGACGTCACATAAAGGGCTTATATTGCAGTTCAATAATTTAATAGCTCGGGAACACAAATTACTGCAAGTACGAGACAAACATAAGGTTAGTCCATCCACAGTAATAATAATTAAACTGGATTTACCACTTGAGCTAGTTCACCGGGGACAAGTTTTCCACGCGGATAGATATGGATATACTGATTACACTACTTGATCATGGATACGATGACTTGGAAGGAATTGACTCTGCAGAGTTTGTACTTAACCACAGCCAACGGATTTCAGTAGTCACGGGGACTAGTTCCGTCTACGGTGTTTTGGAAGAAACACGTCTAACCAGTACACACCCAATTCAACCTTCCAAAGCCAGGCATCACCCTCGGCAATGTTCAAGAAAAACCTTGAGACGGGGAGGCTACAACCTCGCGTAGCATGGGATCAAATTTCTATACGCGTGCTCTAAGGGGGTGCCCCCCCTCTCGGTCCCAACCGGAAACACCCATGCCCCCTGACCGGATGACTGGCTTTAATCCTAGGCGAAGGTACCATCATCCCGGCCTCTCTGTTTGGTGTGTACACGGAAAGAGGTTACCAACTTACTAAACCGCATCCTGGCAAATGAAACATGTGGTAGCACGGAAGGGGGGAGAGAACGATAACGTGACTCCGTCCACGTTAACGTCGGAGAAAGTCGGATGACGCAAGGCTGGTATGCTACAACAGTACCACCTTGTTGCCCTTCATGTTACCACATGATTAGGCCATCTCTCATCAGAGATCATCGCAACTTTGGAACATGCGGGGGAAAAGAACGATAACGTGACTCCGTCCACGCTAACGTCGGAGAAAGTCGGATGACGCAAGGCTGGTATGCTACAACAGTACCACCTTGCTGCCCTTCATTTCACCACATGATTAGGCCATCTCTCATCAGAGATCATCGCAACTTTGAAACACGCGGGGGTTACCTCACAAGCAACGAGGTATTTACCGACACTCATATGCCACGCACAAACTTTCAAGCAAACATGCAAAACACTTATCATATCAAATGTTCAAACATGCTTGCCTGGTTCGGAGAAGTCGGAGTCTAGCTCGGCGAAGTTCGCGGCTCCGTCACCTCTTCCGGAACCTACGGCAATCACGAAAAACGGGTACTAAGGTGAAAACCAATGGGTGCACAGAAACTTCTCCAAATATTTTTCAAATAAATCCCATAAACAACTAGACAAAATTTGAAGATTGTCAGAAAAAGAATCACTCAAAAATCCCTTTTTATTTAAAAGTTATAAAGTTTTCTATCCAGGGACTTATCTGTAATGAAACAGAAAAGTTCCAGTGTTTTAACTGAGAAAACAGAAAACGGTTCGATTGGAAATGCGCAAGCTCAAGAGGGAAAACGTATTTTGCCCGAAGGCGCCAACAGAAAACGGTTCGCGAAGGAATAGAATAGAGGCTGACAAGCGGGGTCCACATGTCAGGTTTGAAAAGCTCGCCGGCGCCCGAAGACTGCGGTGGACGCCGGCGCCGAACCACGGCGAGTTCGGAGGATCGGAGGGTACCAAGAGCTTCAGCTTGTTCTTCCGCGTCGGTGGGTGGTGGACTCGACCAACGAGGAGCACCACGTCGACGGCGACACTATCTCCGGCGGACGGCGGCTCGGGTGAGGATGGGGAACTCCGGTGGAGGGCTGCAAACTTCGAATTGAAGCGCGGGTCAGAAGGAGGGATGCATAGTGAAGCTACTGGCAAGAGAAGGGAGGCGGAGGTGCACACACGGGGGCGAATCGAGCTGGATCCCGTGGCGGGTCGCGGCGGCCGGAGTCGAGGAAGGAGACCTCCTCGGGGCTCTTCCAGTGGCTAGGCGTGCTCTAGGTGGAGTGCAGGGATGGTGGGTGCTCGAGTTGAAGCTCGGGGCCTCTATTTATAGGCGAATCAACGGGGTGGCCGTGAACGGAGAATCTCCGGCGAGCGATTACGGTGATGTAGTGGATTGGCAGGAGGTTTGAGTGGCCAGACAGCATCAGTGGAGGTTACTGGTGTCATTCCACAGCTAAACGGAGTTGGTCTTGGCGTAATGGCGTCGGTCCACGGTGAGGTGACCGCACGGGCTCGACGGCGGCAGAGAGCGCGCTCCGCGCCCTGCGGTTCACGACGAGAGCGGCAGCGCGTTCGGGGGAGTGGAAGGCCACGCGGCGAGCTATGGTGGCTTGGGCGGCGCTGGGTGGCGCCGTCAGCGCCGTGCCTCCCGCTGGCGGCCGCAAAGCCGCCGCTGGCGTCGGTCACGGGGAGGCGCACCTTTTGCTGCTCGTCGCCGATGTCCGCAAGGTGCCAGGCATTCGTGCAGTGCAGGAACAAGGGGGAGAGGACGAGGAGCAAGGTGACACAGTGGCACTGTCGAGATCGACAACCATCTCTGAAGAAAACGACAGTAGCACTGAAATGTTCTCTGAACTTTTCTGAACCTGAATTTGACAATGCACTGCAGGTGTTCGACAGAAAGATTTGGTTATGAGATAAATTTTTCTGGGGCTGTAACTTGGTGAGGTGACCACTCAATGCACCCAGAGGCTGCCTGATTTTACTTGGAATTTTTGGAGAAGGATTTGAATGAATTTCACCAAATTTGACAAATCTGGTCCAAACTTGCAGCAAGTGTAGTTTGAAAAATTTGAACTGAAGACCAGTGGATCTTCATGGATCTTGGTTGAGGGTTCAAAGGACTAGGGAGGAGAGTTGGTTTGGGGGCAAAAATCAAAACAGAAAGTAGAGTTCCTTTGTAAATCACCAATGGATAGAATAGAAGACAGAAATTTATTTGAATAAGATTTAAATGGAAAATAAACATAGGGGAGGTTCAACTTGCTGGATTAGATGCCAAACATGATCCAAAGATGAGGGGAGGGTTAGGAGAGAGTATTTGCACTAAGGCCATGGCAAGAGGGAAATGTTGAAAGTGGTAAAGGATTATTCCAAAAGCCATAGTGCAAATTTCAAAGAGATTTTCAAAAGGCATTTTCCCAAGTGAAAAGTATTTTGTCTTGAGTCCCAATGAAAAGCAAGAACCTCCAAGATCAAAGACAGATCTTGGGTGAATCCAAATAAAACTTTTGCCATAAAAAAATATTTGAAAGGGTGAGTTCTTTAAAAAAAAATTTAAATCACCTCCCTCAAGTCAAATAAAAATCTTTTGAAAAAAATCCAAATAAAAACTTGGGTGTCACAACACCTACCCCCTTAGGAAAAATCTCGTCCTCGAGATTTCTGCTGATCCTCAAATAAATATGGATACTCTGCCCGGAGGAAATCTTCCCTTTCCCATGTAGCTTCATCCTCAGTGTGGTTGCTCCACTGAACCCTGAAAAATCTTGTCGTTTTCTGACGGGTCCTTCTTTCAGATTCCTCCAATATCTTTACCGGCCTTTCTCTGTAGGTGAGATCTGGCTGCATATCAATGTTCTCATGAGGTACATGCTTCTCTGGGTTACTCACACATTTCCTCAACTGTGAGACGTGGAATACGTCATGGACGTCTGACAGCTCCTTGGGTAGGTCTAGTTGGTAGGCTACCGTGCCTCTTCGTGCCTTTACACAAAATGGTCCAATAAATCTTGGGGCTAGCTTCCCCTTGATTTTGAACCGTTGCAGACCCCTCATAGGAGATACTCGGAGGTATACGGAATCACCGGGTTCAAAGCTGACCTCACGATGCTTCTGATCATAGTAGCTCTTTTGTCGGCTCTGTGCTGTCTTGAGTCTGTCCCTGATTTGTTTAACTTTCTCCTCGGCCTCCTTAAGCATGTCTGGGCCGAAGATATGGCTGTCACCTGTTTCTGACCAATTCAGTGGGGTACGACACCTTCGTCCGTACAATGCTTCAAAGGGTGCCATTTGCAAGCTGGCTTGGTAACTGTTGTTGTAAGCAAATTCGGCATACGGCAAACTCTCTTCCCAACTGATCCATAGGTGAGCACACAGGCTCTTAGCATATCCTCTAGGATTTGGTTTACACGTTCCGTTTGTCCATCAGTCTGAGGGTGGTACGCTGTACTGAAAGTTAGTTGCGTGCCCAGAGCTTGTTGTAGGTGATCCCAAAATTTGGAGACGAATTGTGTGCCTCGGTCTGATATTATAGTCTTTGGGACTCCATGCAAGCAAACTATACGGGAGAGATAAAGTTTGGCCAGTCTTTGTGTGGAGTAGGTAGTCTTCACGGGAATGAAATGAGCAACCTTGGTTAGTCGGTCTGTGATGACCCATATGGCGTCATTCCCACGTTGTGATCGGGGTAATCCGACAATGAAGTCCATTCCTATTCCATCCCATTTCCACTCCGGTATCCTGTTTGGCTGGAGTAGCCCTGCTGGCTTTTGATGCCCGGCCTTGATGCGCTGACATGAATCGCAACAAGAAATAAATGTGGCTATATCTCTTTTCATACCGTGCCACCAAAATCTTTCCTGAATGTCCTTGTACATTTTGGTTCCTCCAGGATGGATTGAGTATGGAGCGGTGTGGCTTTCGGTTAAGATTTGTTGCTTGAGTTCCTCAATGTTAGGTACGCAAAGTCTGTCTCGGTACCATAATGTTCCTTCACTGTCTGTGACGAACTCTGAAGTCTTACTAAGGTTCATTTTCTTCTTTATGCCTTCGATGTTGGGATGTCCCTGTTGGGCCTTCTTAATTTGTTCCACCAGGGTGGGTTGTATCTCCAGATTTGATACGGTGCCCTCAGCGACTAACATCATGTTGAGCCTAGCGAACTCTTGCTGAAACTCAGGCCTCAAGTTTTGCGGACCGTCATTGTCCGGGCTGGGGTTTCGACTAAGGGCATTTGCCACTACATTTGCTTTCCCTGGATGGTAGTGAATGCCGACATCATAGTCCTTGACCAATTCCAACCAGCGTCGTTGGCGTAAATTTAGCTCTGGTTGTGTGAAGATATATTTGAGGCTCTTATGGTCCGTGTATATTTCACAGCGATTCCCCAACAGAAAGTGCCTCCACTCCTTGAGTGCATGAATAACTGCTGCTAGCTCCAAGTCATGTGTTGGGTAATTTTCCTCATGTTTTCGCAGTTGCCGTGAGGCATATGCGACTACTTTGCCATCTTGCATTAGTACACATCCGAGACCTTTTCGGGACGCGTCACAATACACTTCAAAGCTCTTGTGTATGTCTGGCACAGTTAAGACCGGTGCGGTTGTCAGCTTCTTCTTGAGTTCTTGGAAGCTTTTCTCGCATGCTTCCGTCCATACAAATTTCTTGTCCTTCTTGAGCAACTGAGTTATAGGTTTCGCCACAGTGGAGAATCCTTCAATAAATCTTCTGTAATATCCGGCCATTCCTAGGAAACTCCGCACATCAGTAACGTTGGCGGGTGGCTTCCAGTCAAGTATGGCCTTGACTTTTCTGGGTCTACGGCCACGCCTTCTTGGTTCAGTATATGGCCTAAGAAACCAACTTGTCTTAGCCAAAATTCGCACTTGCTAAATTTGGCGTACAACTGATGTTTCCTCAATTCTCCCAAAACAATTCTGAGGTGCTCAGCATGCTCTTCTGGTGTCCTGGAGTAAACCAGAATATCGTCAATGAATACCACCACAAATTTGTCCATGAATTTCATGAACACTTTGTTCATGAGGTGGACGAAATATGCGGGGGCGTTCGTTAGTCCAAAAGGCATCAGCATAAACTCGTATAACCCATATCTGGAAGTGAATGCTGTCTTGGGGATATCTTCTGTCCGTACTTTCAATTGGTGATATCCCGATCTCAAATCAATCTTTGAGAATACCTTGGCTTGTGCGAGCTGGTCAAACAAATCATTTATCCGTGGCATCGGATATTTGTTTTTGATGGTGACCATATTGAGGGCTCGATAGTCTATACATAGTCTCAGTGTCCCATCCTTTTTCTTTGCGAACAACACAGGCGAACCCCAAGGTGAGGAGCTTGCTCGAATAAATCCTTTGTCCAATAATTCTTTTATCTGCTTCTTCAACTCCACCAATTCTGAGGGTGCCATTCTATATGGCTTCTTATAGATGGGAGCGGTGCCAGGTGCTAGTTCAATGCTGAATTCTATCTCTCGGTCTGGTGGCATGCCTGGTAGTTCTTCAGGGAATACATCAGGAAACACGCATACCACTGGAACTTTTCTCAGTTCTGCAATGTCCATTTTGTTCAGTTTTGGTTGCTGTGATCGTGGCCTTTCTTGAGCGGAAACTCTTATTGTCTTGCCGTGATGGTGAGTGAGAATCACTGTCCGATTGAAACAGTCGATGAATCCTTTGTTGGTGGTCAACCAGTCCATCCCTAAAATGACATCCAGTCCCTTACTCTCCAACAGGATGAGATTCGCGTGGAATTGTAGTCCTTCGAACTCAATGACCACTCCTCGGCAGTAACCCTGAGCGATTTGCTTATTTCCGGGGGACTTGATGACCATAGATTTTTCCAAGGGAAGTATCGGAAAACCATGTTGCAAAACAAAAATCTTCGAAACGAACGAATGGGAAGCTCCAGAATCAAACAAAACCGTGGCAGGTACTGTGTTGACAGGGAACGTACCGAGCACGATGTCTGGGGCATTCTGCGCCTCTTCCCTGGTCACATGGTTCAGGTGACCCTTCCTGTGGTTGTTGTTGGGGTTGAAATTGTTGCGCTTGGGGGCTGGATTGTTTCCACCATTGTTTGGCTTGGGTGCCGGGTCCTTTGGCTTTGGGCACTGTTTAGCATAATGCCCTTCTTGACCACAAGCATAGCAGGTGACCCCTGGATGGTACGTGTACTCCTTGTTCCTGGCATGAAACTGTCCGACGGGCCTTGGTTCAGTAGTCGTGGGTCTCCTTGTGTCTGTCCGTGGAACCTCAGTCTTGCCTCGATTGTTGCGAGCAAGAGTCGTCTTGTCCCTCTTTCGTTTACGGATATCTTCCAGACTACGGCGCTCATTCTCCAAGGTAATGGCCTTGTCCACCAGAGTCTTAAAATCCGGAAAGGTGTGTGCAATCAGTTGGCATCTTAGTGCTGGTGCCAGGCCGTCCAGGAATTTTTCCATCTTCTTATTTTCTGTCATGTGCTCGTCGTAGGCATAACGAGACAGCTGGGTAAACTGACCATTGTATTCTGTTACTGACATGCCTCTCTGCTTCAGGTCATCAAACTCCCTCTTCTTGATTTTTAGGATGCTCCTAGGGATGTGTGCCCCACGGAAGCCTTCCTTGAACTCTTCCCAGGTGATGTTGTGTTCACTGGGATGCATGTGTAGGAAATTTTCCCACCATGCTGCAGCTGCTCCAGTAAGGTAGTGTGGTGCATAAAGCACCTTCTCATGATCTGAACACTGAGCAATGATCAGCTTCCTTTCAATGTCACGAAGCCAATCATCGGCTTCCAGCGGCCTATCGGTGTGAGCAAAAGTTGAGGGGCGAGTCTTCTGTAACTCAGTAACTTGGAATGCTGTTGATAGGGCTCACGGTGGTTTCCCATATTGATGACATGATTCATCATCTCTCGGTGCTGTTGCTGGCTTTGCTCGAAGAGACGGCATACTTGAGACAGGGCTGCTTCGCTGTCGTGCTGACTGGACTGACCCTGAGTGAAATTGTTGCTAGTCTGTGTCCCGTAAACCTCTTCTGCCTGATTGGGCATGGAGCGAGTCCACGGGCGAGACATTTTTCCAGTCTGGGGTATTATTGTGCAAAACCCATGAGAAAAACTGTGCAGCACAAGGAAGATCTTGCAAAGGCAACAAATTTAAAAGATCTCAAGGTTTTCAAGAAAACATAAGCGATTTTTGCATGGAGAAGACTGCTTAGCAACTATCTTACATGCTAAAAGCAAACACACGATACAGCACTCAGGATGCGCGTACACATCCTGACATGTTATTTAGACTAGCGTACTACTCCGAAAGGCAGCAAACACACCAATACAAACTAGCGTACAGATAAAAACAGAACATCATACAAGCAGGCATAACGCGCGGCTACTCGGTGCTCTCAGTCGGAGATGGTGAAGATCTCCTTCCCCTTGCCGATGGCAGGACTCAGCGGTCCAGGAGAATCAACCTCCACCTCCTCTCTAGCTGGCTCCTGGCGCGCAACGCTGCGCTGCGGTGATGGTGCGGGGGCGACTGGTGGTAGAGCGGGCGCGGCAGGCGGTGCGGCTCTGACTGGAGTGGGAGCGATGACTCAGTCGAACTCCTCGGTGGTAGGCAGACGGCGAGCAGTGGCCAAAACGGCCGGTGCATACGAGGCTGAAGACGAGACGAATGTCAGAGGTGGCGCCGTGTTGAGAAGCTCCTTCCTGCTGGCAGGACCGCCCCGGACTAAGTCCATGCGGGCAGCCACAAGATCGTCCACGAGGTTGTCGAAAGACTCCTCCAGAGCCTTGAGATACTCCACAACCATCTCGATGGCTTCATCTCGTTCTCCCCGATGGCAGGCGAACGCATAGTGGCTGGTGTATGGCACATGGCATGGGAGGTAGCGGTAGCGACGAGTCTTCATCGTAGGAAGGATGTCCCGAAGGCGAGCTATCGCCTCACGGATGGCATGCCTCTCCGTAGGCATGGCCCTTCCCACAAAACGGAAGTGGCGAGCTGCAGAACGTCCTCCCTTGAATTGCACCACAGCTTGGTGCATAGACACGTCGTCGCTGAGCTTGTGCTGATAGAGCGTGAAGTCCGGGCGAGCTGCTGGCCCTATCGCGAGCTTGGTGATGGAGACGAGGAGCTTGACAAACCCCTCGGGCACGTTCGTGAACACTCGATTCTCACAACTGCTGCCAGCCATCTACAAAAGTAGGCAAAAATTCTGAGTAGTCATGTCATAAATTTATGATGACCAACAGAAAATAGCTACAATTGCAAAATGCTGAAAAAGCACAAAAGACGCTAATAACCGATTAGCGATCGCACCTAGTGGCTTCCTACAGTAAGCCTGGCTCTGATACCAAGCTTGTCACGACCGGTTTTTCAATAAAATAATTATTGAGAGACCAATCCCTTTTACGGACCAGTAAGGAAGAATTCCTTCTCACTGGTAGACAATATCTTGGTCACAGAAGAAAAATACCAGGAGTACTAAATATAATACAAGGTTGAGCGGAGACTGCCCAACAATTTATTACATGCACGCCGATAAAACAAGACGGCGGATAGGGTGGCATACTACTAACTCACGATAATAACGGTGGTGGAAATATCACCGCGAAGCGAGTGATAAGACTCCTGAAGACTACAGCTCTTCGAGCGTCGGAGTGAGGCTCGAGGAGACTTATTGCGGGTGGCGGAAGCGTATATAATACAAGTGACCAATATCCGGGATCGCGCAGGACTGACTGGGACTCCTCTAGGCGTCGGACGCGCTATCAAACTCTTCCTCCAAGAGATCGCCTACGTCAACATCTGGCCAAATCAACAAGCCAGGTGAGTACTATGAAAGTACTCGCAAGATAGTTCGGACATAAGATATAACAAATGTAAACATGAAGCATATGAACAATTTATCCAGTGCGTTCAGACATAGAGATAATAATTACTGGGTGCCAAGCGAGGGTCTGAATGACGCCTCGAGCGGAAACTGCAGA
>NW_025232304.1:0-9932 GCF_018294505.1 Triticum aestivum | reverse complement strand
TCCTCTGGCTCTCTCGCGCGCAGCCACCGAACACACCCGTCGCCGCCGACGAGCATCACCGCGGCCACCGTCCACCCCGTGCCTCTCCGATGAGTTCAGAGGAGCCGCCATCGCCTTCTGCGTCTTCTACACCAACCCATTCGACCGCGGGAGCCCTGTAGCATCTTCCCGGAGCTCGTCCCCAACCTTTGGCCGCCGGCGAACTTCCGAGGATTCGCGAGCTCCAGCCCCTCCCCGGCCTCGCCGTTGCCTCTACCGGATCCGCTGTGAGCTCCTCTTCCATTTCCCTCCTCCCCGCGCTCGTTCCTGCACGCTAGCCGCCCTTTTCACCGGGGCCGTGAGCTCCTCACCGCCGGCGATGACGCGGACAAGGCCAGAGCCACCGGAGCTAGCTACCGAGCACGGCAACGTGCTCCACACCTCACCAAGAACCTAACTCACACACCAGCTTCCCCTCCCGTGCCCCCTAACGCCAACCCCGACCTCGCCCGAACTCCGGCCACCGCCGTGAGCTTGCCTCCGGTGAGCTCGGGCCACCTCAGCCCCTGCCGTTTGCACAGATGGATGCGGGCGAGTCCCAGCTCCACGTAGACGCCCTCATCCGCCCGTTTGGCCGCCGGAGCAAGAAGTCCGAAGGCCTCCGCCGTCTCGGCCTCGCCGGCGTCAAGCCGCCGGCAGGTTAGGCCCTGCTGACCAGGGGTTTGACCCCCCCTGGGTCGATGACAGGTGGGGCCAGCCCCCCTGTTAATTAGTTTAGTTTATTTTAATTTAATTACCCCCCTGCTGACACTGACATGTGGGCCCTAGTGCCCTAATCTTTAATTAAACTAAACTAAACCCCCCTGTTTAACCTATGACGCTGACATATGGGTCCCACAGGTCAGTTTGACCTGGACGGCGCCCGTTGACCTGCTGACGTCACTATGAGGTCATGCTGACGCAATAATTCCTTTCTGGAATTTAAATAAATCTTAAATGATTTAATAATTCCAGAAAATGCCTAAAACTTCTAAAAATCATAGAAAATTAACCGTAACTCCAAATTAAATAAATTATATATGAAAAATTATCAGAAAAATTCAAGGAATCCATCTGTACCACTTTCATGCATGTTAGAACAACTTATAGCTGCTGTTTAGCACAAATCAATTAAATGGCATTTGAATAATCACATATGGAGTTTGAATTTGAATCTTGTATTCAAACCAACTTCATTTAATCTGTTGCTAGTTGCATTAGCTCAAAACACATTCAGATTGCCATGTCATGAGCATGCATCATACTGTGCATTGCATTGATTGTGTTCCCTTCTGTGTTGCCGGTATTTGTCCCCTCTCGATAGACGTGATACCGATGATGTGATCGTTGACACTGATGAAGACTCAATGTTATCTTCAGAAGTGCCAGGCAAGCAAAACCCCCTTGTTCATTCCGATAAAATCCCACTCTCTCGCTCCTGCTCTCTTTTACTGCATTAGGACAACAACGATTCATCTGTTACTTGCTGCGGTAGCTGAACCCCTTTATCCTTTGCATGACCTGTCATTCCACAGTAAATAGATAAAACCCACTAGCATGAGTAGGAGTTGTTTGAGCCCTGTTGTGCCTACTCATTCTTGCTTGTTTGTCATGCCTGCTACTGCTTAGAGTTGAGTCAGGTCTGATTCATCGGGGATGAATCAGAGGCGTGTGAACATGTCCTACTGTGTGTGAGCTAAGTGTGTGAACACGTTTTGGTAAAGGTAGCGGTGAGGGGCCATGTAGGAGTACATGGTGGGTTGTCTCATTGCAGCCGTCCTCAAGAACTGAGTTCTGTGTTTGTGATCCATGATTCAGCTACTACCACGCATTGGGCCCAAAACCAATGGACCCTCTCGGCTTCTTAATCACCCTTGTCCTCTGTCCAGGAGTTGCAAGTAGTTTCTGGTGTTTGTAGTATGCTGGAGGCCGTGCGCAGCGCTGACCGTAGGGGTGGGCTGTGATGCGGTAGGCACGTGGCACGGTGTACCGGGCGCCCGTTTGGTGTCTCGGGAACCCTGTTCACATCGTTTGGGGCTGTGAGCGAAACTCCGGCCGGATCTCCTCATGGATGGAACCCGAATAGGCGATAAACCTGGACTAGAGACTTGAGTGTTTAGGCAGGCCGTGGCCGACACCCACGTTGGGCTTCCGCTTGAAGGTTGCCGAGTACATGTCGTGTAAACGGCGGTAAGTGGTGAGAGCGTGTGTGAAGAAGTACACCCCTGCAGGGTTAACCTAATCTATTCGAATAGCCGTGTCCACAGAAAAGGACCTCTGGGTTGCTTATATCAGTTCATAGACAAGTGAAAGTGGATACTCTAAAATACGCAAGATAAGCGTGAGTGCTATGGAGGGCGTTCTCGTAGGGAGACGGGAGCGGATCCATAGTGGTGTATTGATATGGTGAATATGTGGACTCGTGTGCGCCACCTCAAAAGAGTTACTTGCAGTCGTAGTTCAGGATAGCCACCGAGTCAAAGCTGGCTTGCTGCAGTCAAACTCCACCATCCCGTTTGTTGATAATGATGCATATGTAGATAGTTCTGATGTAAGTCTTGCTGGGTACATTTGTACTCACGTTTGCCCATTTTATGTTTTTGCAGAGGGACTTCAGTCTCACTAGTATTTCCGCGTGGTCTTCGACGTTTAGCTTGTTACCTCAGCTACGATCTTGTGCCCTCGGCAGGATCTGATAGATAGTCAGGCTTCTCAGCCTTTTTCATTTATAGTTGTCTGTACTCAGACATGATAGCTTCCGCTTGTGCTTTGACTTGTATGCTCTGAGTGTTGGGTCATGAGACCCATGTTTGTAATATCTCGCTCCTCGGAGCCTATTGAATAAACTACTTGAGTCGTAGAGTCATTTTGTGATGCCATGTTGTATTGCACATATCGAGCATATTGTGTGTATGTTATTGAAATGCTTGGTATGTGTGGGATCTGACCATCTAGTTGTTTATCTTTAGTAGCCTCTCTTACCGGGAAATGTCTCCTAGTGTTTCCACTGAGCCATGGTAGCTTGCTACTGCTCCGGAACACTTAGGCTGGCCGGCATGTGTCCTTCTTCGTTCCTGTGTCTGTCCCTTCGGGGAAATGTCACGCGGTGAATACCGGAGTCCTGCTAGCCCAGTGCTACAGCCTGGATTCACTCGCTGATGACCGACACGTTCGATGCTGGGTCATGGATGCCTGTCCCTGTAAGTCTGTGCCGCTTTGGGTTTACGACTAGCCATGTCAGCCCGGGCTCCTTATCATATGGATGCTAGCGACACTGTCATATACGTGTGCCAAAAGGCGCAAACAGTCCCGGGCAAAGGTAAGGCGACACCCGTGGGAATACCGTGCGTGAGGCCGCAAAGTGATATGAGGTGTTACATGCTAGATCGATGTGGCATTGAGTCGGGGTCCTGACAGCGTTGGTATCAGAGCTTGACTGCCTGTAGGATTACCAAGCCAAACTGGTCGAAGTTGAGTCTAGAAATTCTTTAGTTATATAAGGGAATTGATTGTGGGATGGAACGTAAGGCTCTTTTTACTCCTTATACCTTATGCCTTCCGATCTGAGTCATCTTATCTTTCCTGCGGGGATTAAGAACTAGGCTATCTCTTCTTTCTATCAGGATCACGTGTTACTAATCTGCAGACTTGTAGGATTGATGGTTCTAAGCTTGAGTTCAGTTTCTACTTCTGTATGTTAACTGTTGATCTCGAGACCTTGATATTGTGCTTCTGAGTGGTTATGCCACCATTTTTGTGAATGTCTCAAATCTTTTCTGAGCATTTACAGCCGTTATGCTGTCCGAGTCATTCCAGGTTTCTAAATAGTCTGATGCATTTGCAAAATCCTTTCCCTCTGGTTTCGATGTTCCTTTATGCTAGCTCAATCACACTAATTGTTGAGTTGAGGTATTCTATTGCCTTGACATTATATTGGAGTTACTATTATGGCCCTAGGTGTTTAGGGAGTCACCTAGTAATCTAGCAATGTTTTGTGATCCCAGTGTGATGATTCTGGCTTTTATTCTCGAAAGCATCCCGTGATGCTACTTAGTAATAGGTATTCTGTTCCTGGGTTCTTTAACCCGAGATTCACTCTACCTACTTCATGTTGATAGTAATTGCTTGTGCCTTTAGGATATTAGTAAGTCCTTGAAGTTCGTGGTATCTTCTTCTTCCAAATACCATGAACTACTTATGGCAGAAGTTCCTCGTTGAACTGAAATATCACAACAGGATTATTCTTGATGAGTTCTCCATTATATATTGTGGCTCTGCCAGTTCTACTTTTCTGCATGGGTTATCCGGAAGAATTATGTTGAACTTGGATCGACATACTAATCTATGCATCCACAACTCAGAAAGTTATATCTTCCTTTGAGTTGTCCCTCTTTAGTTGTCTACTGACCCTCGTCTATCAATTGATAGTCAAGAGTATGTGTGCGTTCGTTTATCGATGCCTATTACTCTTGTGGTCCGTCAAGCCATTCTATCGCAGAATAACTTGGAGAAACAAACTCCAGTACCTCATCCATATCTAGGATTGGGTCAAGGTAGTTGTATTCCGCAGAACAAATTGCTAATCCAGCTTTTGCTTTGTTCTACCTTGGAGTATTACCATCTTTTATATCGGGATTGTTATAGGAATTGCACACCATCCTATGAACTCTTGGTACAGTGATACTTCTCGCCATCATTACTCATTCCTCGGTTCCGTGTGGTTATAACTGGAATGTCGACAAGTGAATCGTGATGTGTGAAATCAATACTCCTAGCAACCTTGTTGCTTGGTAGTTAAAGGACAATAATTTCATTCTTAGTGTGTTGGTTATTAAATCATCATTCTAAGATTGATCGTGCTACCTAGTCCATTCTCCTGGTTCACTCCTCGATCGATGAGTTAGGATTATTTCAAATCCTTGCTCTATTGATCATATCGCCTTGCCCTGAAAAGCAAGATTGTTCTCGAGCTTAGTAACATACCGGTGGTTCGTGATTTTCTGAATATCTTCTCAGAAGTATTACCAGGTTGTCACCTGACCGCTATGTTGAGTTCGTGATCAAGTTGGTTTATTCCTGTAAACCACCCTTTCTCCAAGAATCCGTGTTGGATACCCTGAGCTAGTTGGGTAAGCTAAACAACAACTTGGAGAGTTGGAAGATAAAAGCTTCTCCGACTTAGTTCATGTTAAGGGATATCTTTTTGTGTGTGTGTGTGTGTTGAAGAAAGATGATATCTTCATCAATTGGTCCTTGTGAACAATTGTTGGATCTATTGTCTTACCCAAACCTTGATTGAGTATGGGCTATCATCCAATCAGACCAGAACCAACGATATTCGTAATGTTGTCTTACTCGTGGTTGATCCCTCGAGCATACACCATTATACCTTTTGGGTCTGACCAATGCTATCACTTGTTCACTTAGCTATGGAATTCCTTTTAAAAGGAAACCCAGATGAATTGTTGCTGTGCCCAATGACAACATCCTTGTCTTCTCCATAATTTTGCTGAACATTAAGCTAGTGTTGGAAACTTTTGAAAGCATTTGTTCATGCTAACTCATGAAGCATATGTTCGGATGTAAGAAGTGACTTCCTCTTATACACGTGCATTTGGTGAAAGTTGCCGCCGTAAATTTGAGAAAGTTAGTTTTGCTTCCTCTGGAATCATCCCAAATCAGTCATGCATACGTGCGAAGTATTCTGTGGTTCGGAGACTTGCAACCTCCATTCCATAGGTGTTCCGAGCACACCAAGCCACTGATTGATTTGTTCAAGGAGAAGGAGTTCCTTCATAAGAGCTAATCCGGACTTATGTAGGGATTTCGATACCCTCGCTGATGGTTCCCAACCAGAACTCGGTAGTGTTTTATTGTAAGACTACCATGTGGGCATGCTTGTCTGGGACAACGTGTTCACATGTTTGTAGCAGAACCAGCTCATGTTTTGGAGCTTGCTATCATAGTTCATCTTCCGAGAATCCCGCAACATCATCTCGTTGATTTGTGTTGCAAACTTCCGTTTTTCTTCCTAGACTCGATGAGTCTGGAATATCCTGACACCAACCAGATCTGAATCTCAGGCAGATATGATGGTTGGAATATTTCTCAAGAATTATAATATTGGTCGTGCGATAACCGGTAAAGTGGATGTCGTGGCCAGCACCACCCAGCCGAAAGACCTATTATTGTAGTATCTTGATTGAAGAAGTTGGCCACCTCCCCATAAGGATTTCGTAGGATTTACCTCCGTAACTGTTCCTTATGGATTCTATTGCTCCCGAAGTCCGACCTTTTACTTGATGTCCTAGATATCAAACCATATCTATGAATGGGTTACACTAGCACATCAAGGAGAACATTAGAAGCGGAGTGCTAAATGTCTCTCGGTCGATCATCCAGATTTTGTTCCTTGGCTTCGCTAAGATGAAATCTGAGAAGTGTTATCTTCCCTTGCATCTGCATCATCCATCATCATTCGTCGTGGTAGCAAGTTGTGTTGCCAGGATCCTTGACACGGATATTGGTAAAACCTTGATGAATGTGGAAATGCTCAAGTTCTTGAGAGCACGCACAAGCGCTACATGTTATCATCGGCACTAACTGGGTTTGCTCTCAGTTTCCTCGGCAATGCTATGACCTATTCAAACAGTGAATTCACTCTCTATTGTTGGGTTCTTCCCCAGTTACCAGAATCATTCCCAGCATTTGCATTCTGTTCCCAGCTTGCACCGCCATTGTGCCATTCTACCATGGGTCTCTTCCATTTCCGGTGATAAGCAAATTCATCCATTACGTTGTCTTCAACAAGGTAATCCACATCATCCAAGTCCGAGTATGCCATTCTACCGACCCCCTCCAAATGATCGCTTGTGATTGCCTTAGGCTGGTATAAAGAGTTTCAATGATCTTTGAATCAAAGGTAATTCTTTTTGCCACTTAAGGGGATATATCTACGAGTCACCTTCCCTAAGGTGCATCGTTATGGTATCATGGCAACTCAACCCCTCGCTACGTGGACAATCGTTTACCACCTTCTTAGGTGTGGAATTGTTATCCACCTAGTGAACCTTCGTCATCCGTTTCTTTCCACCCCTCTTGATGTGTATCTCGTGTCTCAACCCGAGAGATGGTTCCATGTCTCATTCCGTGAGTTAATCCTGAGTTGTTCGACCTTCGAGAAGAACGATTCTTTTAGGGTCTTTCCTTTCCTCTCGTTGTCATGTTAGTTGGAGTTCTCAGAACAAGACGACAAGACAAAGATGGTGTTCAAATCAACGTTCATTTGAAGTACAACCTGGATCGTGAAGATTGTGCTAGTTTGCATTCCCCTTTCACCTTACCCTACGCTTGAATCTCGAGACGAGATTCTTGTTTAGTGGGGGTGAGTTGTCACATCCCTAGCTTCTGGTAATGCTCTAGGCTAGCTTCATCTGAGCATCATGTTTAAATTTTTGAAACCTGAACTGAGGAATTCTGGAAGCCTCAAAAACTTAAATAAAAGAAGGGCAAAAACCCTAGAAATCTCATTCATTGCTCCAAAATGCTCTTCTTAAATGTCTGATAATTTTTGGTAAGGGTTCTGGTCCCAACCAAAATATTGAACATTTTTAAGGAATTATTTTTGGGACTTTGGATTTAATTCATTAGCTATTTGAATTTGAATTATATTCATATAATTAGAATATAATTTCAAATACCCCTGATATATTTTATAAGCTTTTGGAAAAGTCCATTTAGCAATATAAAATATTCAGAGGAGTTTTTGGCATTGTTTGAATTATTTTAAATTCAAAACAGTGGCAAAATAAATTAAATAAAACAAAACAGAAGAAAAAAATAAAAAGAACAGAAGCCTACCTGGGCCATTTACCTGTAGCCGGCCCAGCTGGCCAGCCCATCCGGCCGGCCCAGCCCACCTCCTTCCCCCCCTTGTCATCTTCCTCCTTTCCCAGGAGGACGAACAGAGGCGAGGCGTGGCGCGCGCCCGAGAGGCCTCGGCCACCTCCTGCTTCCCCCTGGCCACCTCCTGCTTCCTCTCGTCGCCTTGGACCCCGTCCGCGATGCCACGCACCCCCCCAGGCCTCTCACTCTCTCCCCGAGCTCCTCTCTTCCTCTAGCTCTCTCGCGCGCAGCCACCGAACACACCCGTCGCCTCCGACGAGCATCACCGCGGCCACCGTCCACCCCATGCCTCTCCGATGAGTTCAGAGGAGCCGCCATCGCCTTCTGCGTCTTCTACACCAACCCATTCGACCGCGGGAGCCCTGTAGCGTCTTCCCGGAGCTCGTCCCCAACCTTCGGCCGCCGGCGAACTTCCGAGGATTCGCGAGCTCCAGCCCCTCCCCGGCCTCGCCGTTGCCTCTACCGGATCCGCTGTGAGCTCCTCTTCCATTTCCCCTCCTCCCCGCGCTCGTTCCTGCACGCTAGCCGCCCTTTTCACCGGGGCCGTGAGCTCCTCACCGCCGGCGATGACGCGAACAAGGCCAGAGCCACCGGAGCTAGCTACCGAGCACGGCAACGTGCTCCACATCTCACCAGGAACCTAACTCACACACCAGCTTCCCCTCCCGTCCCCCCTAACGCCAACCCCGACCTCGCCCGAACTCCGGCCACCGCCGCGAGCTTGCCTCCGGTGAGCTCGGGCCACCTCAGCCCCTGCCGTTTGCACAGATGGATGCGGGCGAGTCCCAGCTCCACGTAGACGCCCTCATCCGCCCGTTTGGCCGCCGGAGCAAGAAGTCCGAAGGCCTCCGCCGTCTCGGCCTCGCCGGCGTCAAGCCGCCGGCAGGTTAGGCCCTGCTGACCAGGGGTTTGACCCCCCCTGGGTCGATGACAGGTGGGGACAGCCCCCCTGTTAATTAGTTTAGTTTATTTTAATTTAATTACCCCCCTGCTGACACTGACATGTGGGCCCTAGTGCCCTAATCTTTAATTAAACTAAACTAAACCCCCCTGTTTAACCTGTGACGCTGACATATGGGTCCCACAGGTCAGTTTGACCTGGACGGCGCCCGTTGACCTGCTGACGTCACTATGAGGTCATGCTGACGCAATAATTCCTTTCTGGAATTTAAATAAATCTTAAATGATTTAATAATTCCAGAAAATGCCTAAAACTTCTAAAAATCATAGAAAATTAACCGTAACTCCAAATTAAATAAATTATATATTAAAAATTATCAGAAAAATTCAAGGAATCCAACTGTACCACTTTCATGCATGTTAGAACAACTTATAGCTGCTGTTTAGCACAAATCAATTAAATGGCATTTGAATAATCACATATGGAGTTTGAATTTGAATCTTGTATTCAAACCAACTTCATTTAATCTGTTGCTAGTTGCATTAGCTCAAAACACATTCATATTGCCATGTCATGAGCATGCATCATACTGTGCATTGCATTGATTGTGTTCCCTTCTGTGTTGCCGGTATTTGTCCCCTCTCGATAGACGTGATACCGATGATGTGATCGTTGACACTGATGAAGACTCAATGTTATCTTCAGAAGTGCCAGGCAAGCAAAACCCCCTTGTTCATTCCGATAAAATCCCACTCTCTCGCTCCTGCTCTCTTTTACTGCATTAGGACAACAACGATTCATCTGTTACTTGCTGCGGTAGCTGAACCCCTTTATCCTTTGCATGACCTGTCATTCCACAGTAAATAGATAAAACCCACTAGCATGAGTAGGAGTTGTTTGAGCCCTGTTGTGCCTACTCATTCTTGCTTGTTTGTCATGCCTGCTACTGCTTAGAGTTGAGTCAGGTCTGATTCATCGGGGATGAATCAGAGGCGTGTGAACATGTCCTACTGTGTGTGAGCTAAGTGTGTGAACACGTTTTGGTAAAGGTAGCGGTGAGGGGCCATGTAGGAGTACATGGTGGGTTGTCTCATTGCAGCCGTCCTCA
>NW_025232303.1:0-9935 GCF_018294505.1 Triticum aestivum | reverse complement strand
CCTTCATAAACCCCGCCACACCTAAAAATAATTTCTGCCTTCGCTTATATGCAGGCTCATACACAAAGAAGATTCTTGAGGTGATGCTATGTAAGTTCAAGCTTATCAACATACTTGCCAGCCTTTGGAACTAACCAGTTGGTGTATCCCTATTCATTTGCAGACTTTGGCAGCTAAACAAGGAGTGTCTATCAACAAAATTCCACCACCTCCAGTTCCACCAACTGCTGTAGATTTTGGAAACAAGCACAAAATTGCCAACTTTGTGTGCTCAGCAACCTGTAGTACATGAAGCCTGTTTGAAGACCAACTTTTGGGTGAATGCATAGATACCATATTGGTACATGTTTTGTTTGTAGTAGTAGATACTTGGTTTGACCAACAATGCTTGTACGTGCTGATTTAGGTAATCTGCTAGCTGTAGCATTTTTTTTGAATTTTGGTTCTAAACCGACCTTGAATCTGGTTTCAAACTGACCTTGTGTCTGATGTATGTGTCATTTGAATCTGATGTGTACATTGAATCACGGCTGTAATTTATAAATTTGAATTATGGTTCAGAATTTAATTATTTGAATTATGTCTGCTATGAATTTAAATCTGAATAGCATATTTGTATATTAGGGGAAATGATTCAAAAGGGCTCCACGATCTTTCCCTAGAGCCAAACTTGTTTGTAGGTAAAGCACCTTTCCACCTTGGACAAGCAGCCAAGTTCAATTCTTTCCCTAGGGCTTGCAACCCTAGGTAACCAAATCGTTTCCCTAGGGCTTGACGGGTGCACTCTAGGGAAAGAGCTCTTTACCGTCTATACTTTACCTAAGGTTCTTTCCCTAGGGCAAGCTCTAGGTAAAGCCTTTACCTATGGTTTTTTGCATTTCACCTAGGGTATATGGCCCTAGGTAAAATCGTAGTTTCTAGTAGTGGAAAGCAATTCATCACAAGATGTACCAATGTTATGCATGGATGAATCGCGAGGACTAGCACAAGGCAATATAGCATTTTGAATAAAAGTAGTGCTAGTATCCACATGAGGCTCACTAGATGTTACCTTAGCACGCATGGCCTCATGAGATAACTTTAGCACATTATGGGATACTAGAAGATCATCATGAGAGCACGTGAGCTTTACATGATTTTCTTCCAACATCGCGTAATTGCTAGATAGCAACTCAAATTGAGCCCTTAGCTCAACATTTTCCTTCAATATGGATGCTTCACAAGAGATAGAGTTAGTAGCACAAGCACCATCATTAGCAACAAGAGGAGAAGACAACTTGGCAAGCTTTTTTGAATATGAAGCTTTAAGTTGAGCATGAGACTCGGTGAGTTTGATGAGCTAACTCTTAATGACCCTTGAGCCATTTTCGAGGTGCTCAAAGTCCTCAAGGAGTTTGGCATGCGCAACTTCAAGCTCCTCATTTTTAGTTTCAAAATCATTGACCACCTCAAGAGCTTTATCACGAGATTCCCTCACTCTAGATAATTCTAGAGCAAAAGTCTCCTCAAGAGATTCCTTGGTGGTTTGTTCAAGTTCAAGAGCTTGAGAGAGGTCTGCGATCTCATTACCGTAATCACGCTCATGACCTTCCATTTTCTCAGTGGTGACCTCATGCTCCTCGAGATGAGATTCCAACTCCTCAATATATTTCTTGCCCTCAATGGCAATGGACATAATTTCCATGAAGTTGGAATGAGCAATTTTATTTTTATGAAGAGCTTTAAAAACCATTTCCCCCTTAATTTTTAAGGAGGCAACATTATCATTCTCTTCAACATAATCAACATCATCATCATTCTTCCATCATCAATATCATCACAAGATATATTGGAATTCAAAGTGGGAGATACCTTTGAAGCCTTAGCCATAAGGAAAAAAGCAATCGATGATGATGTAGGATCCCTTGAAGCACCGTTCAAGACCACATCTTGTTCCATGGAGTGTTGGGTTTCCTCTACATTGTTAGCACAACAACTCTTGGAAATAGATACATTTTTATCATGGCAACAAGACATAGCAAGCATATCATCATGAGATTTGAGCAAGAAATTTCTACATGATATGCAAGGACTACCAGCACGAGCATGTGAAACATGTAAGGTGCTCGAAGTGTTAAAGTCCAAAGAAGGACCATTACAAGAAGATAGTGATGAAGAATCACCAAGAACAAGCACACTATCATCATTGCAATGACCACCACTACTCACCCTAGCATTACCTTGTGGCAATCCACAAGTAGGTGAAGTAGAAGAAGTTGAGAAGGCAACACGGCCGGAGGTGGAGGGAGAACAATCATCCCCACAAATCTTGGACACACCATATTTATCTTGAAGCTTTGTCCACAACTCATGAGCATCCCGGAACGGCATGAGTTGAAATATAACTACATTGCTCAAAGCATCAAAAAGCACATTAGAAGCTTGAGCATTGAGATCAGAGTTTTTCTCATCCTCTAAAGATAATCTTTGGGGATCTTTTGGAGGAGAAAAACCCATATCTACAATTCGCTCTAAATTTGGGACCATGACCCTAAAGAGATTAAGCATGCGAATTACCCAAACATCAAAATTTGTGTCATCAAAACTAAGAGTGTCAGAGAATCCTAATCCCCTAGTCGACATCTTTACTCTCTAGGCAGTTAAGCCTAACGAAGAGAGACGAGGCTCTGATACCAATTGAAAGATCGTGGATGTCGCCTAGAGGGGGGGTGAATAGGAGCTTTAAAATAATTACGGTTTAGGCTTGAACAAATGCGGAATAAACCTAGAGGTTAATTTGTCTATCACAAAGTAAAGTGCATAAGTAAAGGGCTCGGGTAAGAGATAACCGAGACACGCGGAGACGACAATGTATCCTGAAGTTCACACCCTTGCGGATGCTAATCTCTGTTTGGAGCGGTGTGGAGGCACAATGCTCCCCATGAAGCCACTAGGGCCACCGTAATCTCCTCACGCCCTCGCACAATGCAAGATGCCATGATTCCACTAAGGGACCCTTGAGGGTGGTCACCGAACCCGTACAAATGGCAACCCTTGGGGGCGGTCACCGAACCCGTACACTTTGGCAACCCTTGGGGGCGGTCACCGGTACCCGTCAAATTGCTCGGGGCGATCTCCACAACCTAATTAGAGACCCCGACGCTTGCCCGGAGCTTTACACCACAATGATTGAGCTCCGAACACAACCAACCGTCTAGGGCGCCCAAGCACCCAAGAGGAACAAGCTCAAGGGTACCAAGCACCCAAGAGTAATAAGCTTATCAACTTGTAACTTCCACATATCACCGTGGAGAACTCAAATCGATGCACCAAATGCAATGGCAAGGGCACACAGAGTGCATAAGTCCTTCTCTCTCAAATCCCACCGAAGCAACTAATGCTAGGGAGGAAAATGAGAGGAAGAACAAGAAGGAGAAACACTAAGAACTCCAAGATCTAGATCCAAGGGGTTCCCCTCACATTGAGGAGAAAGTGATTGGTGGAAATGTGGATCTAGATCTCCTCTCTCTTTTCCCTCAAAACTAGCAAGAATCCATGGAGGGATTGAGAGTTAGCAAGCTCGAAGAAGGTCAACAATGGGGGAAGAACATGAGCTCAAAGGATAAGGTTCATTGGGGAAGAAGACCCCCTTTTATAGGTCGGAAAAAATCCAACCGTTATGCTCACAGCCCGCACCGAGGGGTACTACCGCTCGACCTCACGGTATTACCGCTAGGGGAGCGGTACTACCTCAAAGGGTAGCGATACTACTGCTTGCGAGCGGTACTAAAAAAATACATCCGTGCCTACCATCGCTGGACTTGTGACGAGTTTTTGGTCCGGAGCGGTACTACCGGTGTAGAAGCCGCGCTAGTACCGCTCTGGAACGGTAGTAAAAAATTACATCCGCTCCTGTCCGCGGTAGTACCGCTGCAGCCTTTTCAGAACACCAAAACTGCCACAACTTCTACAAACGGACTCCGAATTCAACGAAACCAAGTTTGTTGGAAAGCTACCGACAAGGGCTAACACATTCTTGATAGAATATCAATAGAAGAAAATTAGAAAAGTCCCGTGAGAAAATGGCGAGAACCTTTCCTCGAAAAAGACCGGTAAAACCTCCAACACCGAAAACGCGATAGAAGAAGCATATGAAATCCGTTTTCGATGAACTAGAGCTTGTCACGAAGATAACCACAAGCTCTAAAACCTCAAAAGCAAATACAAATAAGAATCAAGAAAGATGATGCAAGGATGCAATGGTTTGAGCTCTCGACGAACGATACAATCAAGCTACTCACTTGAGAGCCCCCCTTGATAGTACAGCTATCGATCTTATAACCCGGTCTCCAAACTACCACCATGAGACCAGAAAAATAGAAAACCTATCAAGAGCAAACCTTTGCCTTGCACATGATCCACTTGAGATAGATGATGATGATGATCTTGTCCTCCTCAAGATGGACCACCTTTCTTGATTGCGTTGGGTCGATGAAGACTAGATGATTGCTCCCCCATACTCCACTATGGGTGAGCCACTATTCAGCACATCTTCACAAGTCCATTGACACAACAATGGATGACAAGCTTCAAGCACTTGATCTCTTCGTCATGCTCCACTTGAACTTGCAATCTGGATGACGATCACCACTTGATGTCATCCTCTCCATGGGTTGAGTTATATCTTCCTCTTGATCCAAGCCCATGAACACGTACCTAACCCCACATAGAACTCTCACATACACCATGGGTTAGTACACAAAGCACAATGGACAATGCTTACCATACCATGGGATCACTTGATCCCTCTCGGTACATCTTCTACGCTTTGTGAGTTGATCAACTTGATTCACTCTTGACTTAGTCTTGATCAGCCTTGAATCTTTCCAACTCTCTTCATTTGGATGATGTCTTGAAGGTAAACATGAATGATTGCACAATCTTCTTCCTCAAGACATGGTTGCAATAAGCTCAACACTCACATGACCAATCTTTGGATAATTCCTTCATAGCACCTTGGTCAACTCATAAACTCCTTGAAACCAACACATGGACTTCAAGAAAAGCCTATGGAAAAATCCTTCAAATATAACTCAAGACAACCATTAGTCCATAGAGATTGTCATTAATTACCAAAACCAAACATGGGGGCACCGCATGTTCTTTCACATGTACTCCCATCCATTTATCCAACAAAGTTTGGCTCTGAATGGCATGTATGTGTAACCCATCCATTTATGACATGCCCAGGAAATAGCATGCACATGATGCCAAAATGGTGGGTCCTTTCATCCTCCTCAATCTATGAATGGTGCACGGTGAGGAGAAGCAACAAACATGCATGTATTATCTGACCACGCAATGCACTCCATATTTTATATTTGTATTTATTCTTTTCTTTAGTTTATGTTCTTTTTTAAATTTATATTGCACTAGTGTGACACTAGTTAAGAAGGTAGGAAAGTTTCCTAGGTTATTTTTGGTCTCAGGCCCCCGCGTCGCCCCCCGCTCGAGCGACTCCCCAACCCTAGCCGCCGCCGGGGCTTAGCCCATCTTCCTCCCCTCCTCCCGCCGCCGCCGATCTAGAAGCGACGGCGTTGGCTTCGACGGCGGCGGCGATCGGCCCTGCCTCGGGCCACGGGCGGCTGCTGCGGCGGCTGGCCTGGATCGGGTGGCGGCGCGATGCGGTATTTGGCGGCATGTCATCTGGCTTTAGATCGGCGGCGGCGTCGAGGGCCTGGTGGACTGCTTGGCGGCACCCATGGCCGATCTGTTCTGGCTGACGTAGTCAGTGGTGGTGGTCATCTTCCTCATCGGCGGTGGCCGGCCAGAAGCTTGGTGATCGGATCTCGAGATCCATCATCTAGTCCCGGCTGCGAGTTGGGGAGACATGCTTGCCGGTGAAAACCGAGCCGACGACAGGCGATGGCAGCGTTCTACGTCGTTACCTTGATGAAGTCATCGTCGTGTAACTACTGTCGACCCACTCGTGCTGCTCCGGGGGAAACCCTAGGATCTGGTGTTCCAGATCGGACGATGGCGGCACTGCGGTGTCGTTTCTCTCCTGGGAGCATCGTTTGTGGAGTAGCGCTAGAAGTCAGAGGCAGGAGGTGCAACGGCTTCGTCTTGCACGGAGCTTCGGTGGAGATGGCAAGTCATGCCTGACCGACAGATGCTACGCTCTGTCATGCCTAGTCGGCAGGTGCTACGCACGACAGATCTTCCAAGGACTTCAAGCTGTGTCGGCTGGTGGTACTTGGCAGCATGGCGCTGAGGTGTATCAGTGGCAACCGCGACGTGCTCAGCTGTTTGTGCGCAGGGAGGAGGTGCCGTTGGGCGCCGTGGTGGCGTCGACGATAGCTAGACCGAGCAAGGTTGATGCATCAGTACAGTTCTAAAGATGGAGCGGTGGTAGTTGGCGGCGGCGGCCTCTGAGAGCACGTCGGACCAGTGTGTGCCCCAGACCCGGCAAGTGGCTAGTTTAGGGTCTCAGGTCTTAGATGTTAGGCTTGGCTGCGATGTCTGTTTGGTATTAGGCCGAGGCTATCTGCGCCCCTTCATCAACTGGATAGGTGTAGCGACAGTTTGTTTGCTTAGACGGCGGCTTTAGTCTTACTGTTGTATGACTTTGTAAGGTCTTGTGAGAATCATTAATAAAGTGGCCGTATGCATCGCCCAGATGCAGAGGCCGGGGGTCATCCTCCTTTTCAAAAAAAAAGCAACTAGAATATACCGGAGGCTTAAACTGTGTATTTTGGCATATGTATGTGACATGCGTGCACTCAAATAGTCCTATCAATTCATCAAGCAATGCAACTAAATAAACATTCAGCAAAGCTCACCTGAGTGAACATGATCATCAATTGCACGCGATGCAAAAATTTAACAGGAAACTCACCCGCATGCATGCATGTTCACCTGGACAAGACGGAAGACGAAAAAAAAAGTGAATGACCTAAAATGAGAATTCAGTCACTTGTTCAGTAGCCGGTTCCATAATGTTGCAACATAGCCTATCGTACCATTTTGGTGAAAATGCTCCTGCAATGAGGTAATACGAGACAAATATAGATGATGCAGATTTGTGTCGGGTTGTGAGAGGAAGAAGAACCGGCATGAGAAAGACGGAAAGACGGGACATGGGAAGAACATTGAGGAACGTCCGTTTCATTGAATTTGAAAAACTTTATTTTCATAATATACAAGCTTCCAAGTTCATACTATATATTAGGTACGTAGGCAAATGCATGGTTCCTACGACGATCGAAGCATGTGTTCAATCCATTTTTTTCAAAAAGATTCGAAATCCATATATACATCATACTGTAGCTAGCTGATAAACCAATTAATACTCAATGTTGCATTGACTGATGTAGTACAAGCAGTGTTTATTTTCATATACAAGCTTACAAGTTGGTGCTATTACTATTACATAGGCAAATGGATCCTTTGTACAAGGATCCATGCATGCTTTATTCAAATATAATAAATCTGTACATACGTCGTATTGCAGTGTGCAGCTGCATCGTATTGTATGTAGCTTATACAGTAGATGATAGATCATACTCGATGATGCATGGACTGACTGATGTAGTAGTAGTTCTGGTGTTTAAGAGCTGTCCACGGTCGGATAGTAGGCAACGGTGGCCATGCCGCAGTTTCCGCCGTTCCCGCGCGTGAGGCGCATATAGCCCCCCTCACCCCACCCCGTCCCCCACTGGTTCTTCACCAACCAGTACTCCTGCCCGCCGCCGTCCGCCCCGTACCCCACCACCGTCACGGCGTGGTTCAGGTTTTGCCCGCACGACGAACTACCGACGAACACGCCGCTCTTGTAGTGCTGAAAGTCAGGGTCCGCCTCCACGCCCACGGCCACCAGTTGGCTGGCAGCCAGCTCCCGCAACGCGTCCTCATCGCCGTTCAGGCCCACCCAGCGGGGGGCGCCAACGGAGGCGGCCGAATTTGGCATGACGCTGCGGCACGCGCCCTGCTGGCCGGTATATGCGTAGGCTGCCTCCGGCTGCAGGCCGCCGCTTGCGGCGACGTAACGTAGGGCGGCGATGACGGAGCCACCCTTGCAGGTGCTAGTGTCGCCCGTGCAGTCGAGCACCTGCTGCTCTGACATGGAGATGAGGTTGCCGGTGGCGATCTGTACGAGCCCCTCGGTCGCCGCCACCGCCGCGAACGCCCAGCAACTCCCTACACAGACGCAACGTTGTTTTTACGTACGTGTCAACATTTATTCATTTGCCAACTTTGGCCTGCAGATCCTTACCACATGGGGCTTGGTTCTTGACTTGGGTGACGGCGCCCTGGGCCCTCCAGTCCAAGCTGTCCGGCGTGGACTGGAACTGAGCCTTGGACATGTTCACCGCGGCCACCGGCGTGTCCTCGGGACGGAGCCCGCCCGGCTGGTGACGGTACCCGAGGTGCTTCTCCACGAACTCTTCGTTGGTGAGGTCGGAGAACTGGTTGAGCCCGAGGGTGTACGTCCGGTTGCCCGCCCGGTTGACAGCGTCTACGTGGCGCGCGTTGGCCGCGAACACCTCCTGCCGGTGCAATTTCTCGGCAGCGTCCGTGTACGCGCGCCCGTACTTGGCCATCCACCGCTCGTGCCGGGCGGCCAGCGCGTCCCCTCGCGCTGCGGCAGCGCCGACAAAGGCAGTGGCGGCCACGAGCACGAGCAGAAGCGCAAGCACCGTGCTGTCGAGGCGGCGAGAGCTGTTACTGTGAATCGGCGCCATTTTTCTAGCTAGCTAGCTAGTTTGCTTGCTTCTTCTGGCAATGCAATGGTTTACGAGCGAGCTACTTAAGCACGTAGCAACCATGCTGCCCGCGCTTCTATTTATACGCGCGCGTATGGCGAGCAAGACGGGCATACGAGCGGATTCCATACTTTTCGTCGATGGATCCGCGCGCGTTCATACGCCGTAGTCGTACGTACGTATTGACTGGGAGTCCATGGATGTTTGTATCCGACGACGGTGCTTGTTCTCCTCTCTGCGTATCTTCTTCTTCTTCTTCTTCTTCTCCAAAAAAAATTCTTGTTTCCCCGATGGTGAGGCAAAGTGCGCTGTCCACATGCATATACCGTCGCACACGCTTAGAGCTGGAGTAGTACGCTGCTGCCTGATCGAAATTGGCCGGATCAGCGTGCAGTACTCTCCCATATATAGTTTGGCCGATGTATTACAAGTTTGGCTTACATTTTCATAGGAGAACGACAAAACGCATGACTTCTCATTCTATCAAAAAATCGTGGTAGATACATCAAATGTATTAGTATAAGGGTGTGTCTAGGTCTCAGTCGACTGAGACTTAACCAAGTCTCACTCAAGTGATATAGTATATGAGAAGAAAAAGAAAAAACTGAAGAAAAAAAATTGTACGAATCTTAATGCAAGATCAATGGAATATAACATCGACCGAGACATAACGAAGTCTAAGTCGACTGAGACCTAGCAAAACTGTTAGTATAAAGCAAGAAAATGTGCACGGCTAATTTTTCTTTCTTCCAAAAATGATCAGATCTATTATAAAAGTTCACCGGAAGTACAAAAAATCTCAAACATAATAAAAATTCACTTCTGATTTGGTACACTCCCGCTAAACGCAAGGACGGCTCAAATTAGCCCATACCTCTTTATAAGAAAGGGCACGATGGTCATATTTTATAAACTCTTCTCTCACTGTATACGTATACGCTGTACATGGAGTAGTGTTTATCTTTTTTTTAACCTTCAAAAAATACGTACATGAATTAGAATTCAAACTCCAAACCTCTTGGATCTCTTCCACCCGCTACAACCAACTGGGCAGCTTACTTGTTGTGCCTAATTACTTCTTTTATTCTTCTTGTTGCGCATCCTCTTAGCCTGGTTTCCTTTTTGTTTTGTTTGGTCTTTTTTCGGTTTTATTCATTTTTTATTTTTCTTTATTTCTTCTTCATTTAATCT
>NW_025232302.1:8575-9936 GCF_018294505.1 Triticum aestivum | reverse complement strand
AACACAAAAGAAGTCCGGAGTTCAAATAAGTTTAAAAAACAATGAAGCGCCCGTGTAACAGATGAGTTCTCATCCGAAACCCTGATACTCCGAAAGAGATTGTCCAGTTTGGACACGAAGTGCGTCCAGTTTTTGCCGTGACCCTCTCTACTCTTTCGCACATGCTATGCGGGTGAAATGATCATACCATGCCAAGTTTCAACATTTTCATAGTTCATTTTGTAGTGATTTTTAATTTCACGGTAATTTAGCTCTCTAATCAATTAGGTAAATGCCTGAAAAACAGCAAATGATGTCAGAACATGTTGGACATTGATGACGTCGCTTTGAATGCTGCATACTGAACACAAAAGAAGTCTGGAGTTCAAATAAGTTTAAAAAACATTGAAGTGTCCGTGCAACAGATGAGTTCTTGCCCGAAACCCTGATACTCCAAAAGAGATTGTCTAGTTTGTACACGAAGTGCGTCTAGTTTTTGCCGTGACCCTCTCTGCTCTTTCGCAGATGCTATGCGGGTGAAATGATGATACCATTCCAAGTTTCAACATTTTCACGGTTCATTTTGTAGTGATTTTCAATTTCACGGTCATTTAGCTCTCTAAACAATTAGGTAAATGACTGAAAAACAACAAATGATGTCAGAACATGTTGGAAATTGAAGACGTCGCTTTGAATGCTGCATACTGAACACAAAAGAAGTCCGGAGTTCAAATAAGTTTTAAAACATTGAAATGCCCATGTAACAGATGAGTTCTCGTCCGAAACCCTGATACTCCGAAAGAGATTGTCCAGTTTGTACACGAAGTGCGTCCAGTTTTTGCCGTGACCCTCTCTACTCTTTCGCACATGCTATGCGGGTTAAATCATGATACCATTCCAAGTTTCAACATTTTCACAGTTCATTTTGTAGTGATTTTCAATTTCACGGTCATTTAGCTCTCTAATCAATTAGGTAAATGACTGAAAAACAACAAATGATGTCAGAACATGTTGGAAATTGATGACGTTGCTTTGAATGCTGCATACTGAACACAAAAGAAGTCCGGAGTTCAAATAAGTTTAAAAACCATTGAAGTGCCCGTATAACAGATGAGTTCTCGTCCGAAACCCTGATACTCCGAAAGAGATTGTCCAGTTTGTACACGAAGTGCATCCAGTTTTTGCCGTGACCCTCTCTACTCTTTTGCACATGCTATGCGGGTGAAATGATGATACTATGCCAAGTTTCAACATTTTCATAGTTCATTTTGTAGTGATTTGCAATTTCACGGTCATTTAGCTCCCTAAACAATTAGGTAAATGACTAAAAAACAACAAATGATGTCAGAACATGTTGGAAATTGATGACGTTGCTTTGAATG
>NW_025232302.1:8012-8565 GCF_018294505.1 Triticum aestivum | reverse complement strand
GAAATGATGATACCATTCCAAGTTTCAACATTTTCACAGTTCATTTTGTAGTGATTTTCAATTTCACGGTCATTTAGCTCTCTAATCAATTAGGTAAATGACTGAAAAACAACAAATGATGTCAGAACATGTTGGAAATTGATGATGTTGCTTTGAATGCTGCATACTGAACACAAAAGAAGTCCGGAGTTCAAATAAGTTTAAAAACCATTGAAGTGCCCGTATAACAGATGAGTTCTCGTCCGAAACCCTGATACTCCGAAAGAGATTGTCCAGTTTGTACACGAAGTGCATCCAGTTTTTGCCGTGACCCTCTCTACTCTTTCGCACATGCAATGCTGGTGAAATGATGATACTATGCCAAGTTTCAACATTTTCATAGTTCATTTTGTAGTGATTTGCAATTTCACGGTCATTTAGCTCCCTAAACAATTAGGTAAATGACTAAAAAACAGCAAATGATGTCAGAACATGTTGGAAATTGATGACATCGCTTTGAATGCTGCATACTGAACACAAAAAAAGTCTGGAGTTGAAATAAGTTTAAAAACAT
>NW_025232302.1:5146-7802 GCF_018294505.1 Triticum aestivum | reverse complement strand
CCTCTCTACTCTTTTGCACATGCTATGCGGGTGAAATGATGATACTATGCCAAGTTTCAACATTTTCATAGTTCATTTTGTAGTGATTTGCAATTTCACGGTCATTTAGCTCCCTAAACAATTAGGTAAATGACTAAAAAACAACAAATGATGTCAGAACATGTTGGAAATTGATGACGTTGCTTTGAATGCTCCATACTGAACACAAAAGAAGTCCGGAGTTCAAATAAGTTTAAAAAACAATGAAGCGCCCGTGTAACAGATGAGTTCTCGTCCGAAACCCTGATACTCCGAAAGAGATTGTCCAGTTTGGACACGAAGTGCGTCCAGTTTTTGCCGTGACCCTCTCTACTCTTTCGCACATGCTATGCGGGTGAAATGATCATACCATGCCAAGTTTCAACATTTTCATAGTTCATTTTGTAGTGATTTTTAATTTCACGGTAATTTAGCTCTCTAATCAATTAGGTAAATGACTGAAAAACAGCAAATGATGTCAGAACATGTTGGAAATTGATGACGTCGCTTTGAATGCTGCATACTGAACACAAAAGAAGTCTGGAGTTCAAATAAGTTTAAAAAACATTGAAGTGTCCGTGCAACAGATGAGTTCTTGTCCGAAACCCTGATACTCCAAAAGAGATTGTCTAGTTTGTACACGAAGTGTGTCCAGTTTTTGTCATGACCCTCTCTGCTCTTTCGCACATGCTATGCGGGTGAAATGGTGATACCATTCCAAGTTTCAACATTTTCACGGTTCATTTTGTAGTGATTTTCAATTTCACGGTCATTTAGCTCTCTAAACAATTAGGTAAATGACTGAAAAACAACAAATGATGTCAGAACATGTTGGAAATTGATGACGTCGCTTTGAATGCTGCATACTGAACACAAAAGAAGTCCGGAGTTCAAATAAGTTTTAAAACATTGAAATGCCCATGTAACAGATGAGTTCTCGTCCGAAACCCTGATACTCCGAAAGAGATTGTCCAGTTTTACACGAAGTGCGTCCAGTTTTTGCCGTGACCCTCTCTACTCTTTCGCACATGCTATGCGGGTGAAATCATGATACCATTCCAAGTTTCAACATTTTCACAGTTCATTTTGTAGTGATTTTCAATTTCACGGTCATTTAGCTCTCTAATCAATTAGGTAAATGACTGAAAAACAACAAATGATGTCATAACATGTTGGAAATTGATGACGTTGCTTTGAATGCTGCATACTGAACACAAAAGAAGTCCGGAGTTCAAATAAGTTTAAAAACCATTGAAGTGCCCGTATAACAGATGAGTTCTCGTCCGAAACCCTGATACTCCGAAAGAGATTGTCCAGTTTGTACACGAAGTGCATCCAGTTTTTGCCGTGACCCTCTCTACTCTTTTGCACATGCTATGCGGGTGAAATGATGATACTATGACAAGTTTCAACATTTTCATAGTTCATTTTGTAGTGATTTGCAATTTCACGGTCATCGCTCCCTAAATAATTAGGTAAATGACTAAAAAACAACAAATGATGTCAGAACATGTTGGAAATTGATAACGTTGCTTTGAATGCTCCATACTGAACACAAAAGAAGTCCGGAGTTCAAACAATGAAGCGCCTGTGTAACAGATGAGTTCTCGCCCGAAACCCTGATACTCCGAAAGAGACTGTCCAGTTTGGACACGAAGTGCGTCCAGTTTTTGCCGTGACCCTCTCTACTCTTTCGCACATGCTATACGGGTGAAATGATGATACCATGCTAAATTTCAACATTTTCACAGTTCATTTTGTAGTGATTTTCAATTTCAGGTCATTTAGCTCCTTAAACAATTCGGTAAATGACTGAAAAATAGCAAATGATGTGAGAACATGTTGGAAATTGATGATGTCGCTTTGAATGCTGCATACTTAAAACAAAAGAAGTCTGGAGCTCAAATAAGTTCAAATAACATTGAAGTGCCCGTGTAACAAATGAGTTCTCGTCTGAAAACCCTGATACTCCGAAAGAGATTGTCCAGTTTGTACACGAAGTGCGTCCAGTTTTTGTCGTGACCCTCTCTACTCTTTCGCACATGCTATGCGGGTGAAATGATGATACCATGCCAAGTTTCAACATTTTCACAGTTCATTTTGTAGTGATTTTCAATTTCATGGTAATTTAGCTCTCTAAACAATTAGGTAAAGGATTGAAAAACAACAAATGATGTCCGAACATATTGGAAATTGATGACGTCGCTTTGAATGGTGCATACTGAACACAAAAGAAGTCCGGAGTTCAAATAAGTTTAAAAAACATTGAAGTGCCAATGTAACAGATGAGTTCTCGTCTGAAACCCTGATACTCCAAAAGAGATTGTCCAGTTTGTACACGAAGTGCGTCCAGTTTTTGCCGTGACCCTCTCTACTCTTTTGCACATGCTATGCGGGTGAAATGATGATACCATGCCAAGTTTCAACATTTTCACAGTTCATTTTGTAGTGATTTTCAATTTCACAGTAATTTAGCTCTCTAAACAATTAGGTAAATGACTGAAAAACAGCAAATGATGTTAGAACATGTCGGAAATTGATGACATCGCTTTGAATGCTGCATACTGAACACAAAAGAAGTCTGGAGTTCAAATAAGTTTAAAAAATATTGAAGTGCCCGTGTAACGGATGAGTTCTT
>NW_025232302.1:4598-5102 GCF_018294505.1 Triticum aestivum | reverse complement strand
CAAATGATGTCAGAACATGTTGGAAATTGATGACATCGCTTTGAATGCTGCATACTGAACACAAAAGAAGTCTGGAGTTGAAATAAGTTTAAAAACATTGAAGAGCCCGTGTAACAGATGAGTTCTCGTCTGAAACCCTGATACTTCGAAAGAGATTGTCCAGTTTGTACACGAAGTGCGTCCAGTTTTTGCCGTGACCCTCTCTACTCTTTCGCACATGCTATGCGGGTGAAATGATCATACCATGCCAAGTTTCAACTTTTTCATAGTTCATTTTGTAGTGATTTTCAATTTCACGGTAATTTAGCTCTCTAATCAATTAGGTAAATGACTGAAAAACAACAAATGATGTCAGAACATGTTGGAAATTGATGACGTCGCTTTGAATGCTGCATACTGAACACAAAAGAAGTCTGGAGTTCAAATAAGTTTAAAAAACATTGAAGTGTCCGTGCAACAGATGAGTTCTTGTCCGAAACCCTGATACTCCAAAAGAGATTGTCC
>NW_025232302.1:3638-4426 GCF_018294505.1 Triticum aestivum | reverse complement strand
AAAAACATCAAATGATGTCAGAACATGTTGGAAATTGATGACATCGCTTTGAATGCTGCATACTGAACACAAAAGAAGTCTGGAGTTGAAATAAGTTTAAAAACATTGAAGAGCCCGTGTAACAGATGAGTTCTTGTCTGAAACCCTGATACTTCGAAAGAGATTGTCCAGTTTGTACACGAAGTGCGTCCAGTTTTTGCCGTGACCCTCTCTACTCTTTCGCACATGCTATGCGGGTGAAATGATCATACCATGCCAAGTTTCAACTTTTTCATAGTTCATTTTGTAGTGATTTTCAATTTCACGGTAATTTAGCTCTCTAATCAATTAGGTAAATGACTGAAAAACAACAAATGATGTCAGAACATGTTGGAAATTGATGACGTTGCTTTGAATGCTGCATACTGAACACAAAAGAAGTCTGGAGTTCAAATAAGTTTAAAAAACATTGAAGTGTCCGTGCAACAGATGAGTTCTTGTCCGAAACCCTGATACTCCAAAAGAGATTGTCCAGTTTGTACATGAAGTGCGTCCAGTTTTTGCCGTGACCCTCTCTACTCGTTCGCACATGCTATGCGGGTGAAACGATGATACCATTCCAAGTTTCAACATTTTCACGGTTCATTTTGTAGTGATTTTCAATTTCACGGTCATTTAGCTCTCTAAACAATTAGGTAAAGGACTAAAAACAACAAATGATGTCAGAACATGTTGGAAATTGATGACGTTGCTTTGAATGCTACATACTGAACACAAAAGAAGTCCGGAGTTGAAATAAGTTTAAAAAA
>NW_025232302.1:1058-3628 GCF_018294505.1 Triticum aestivum | reverse complement strand
CTCTTTTGCACATGCTATGCCAGTTAAATGATGATACCATGCCAAGTTTCAACATTTTCACAGTTCATTTTGTAGTGATTTTCAATTTCAGGGTCATTTAGCTCTCTAAACAATTAGGTAAATGACTGAAAAACAACAAATGATGTCAGAACATGTTGGAAATTGATGACGTCACTTTGAATGCTCCATACTGAACACAAAAGAAGTCCAGAGTTCAAATAAGTTTAAAAAACAATGAAGTGCCCGTGTAACAGATGAGTTCTCGTTCGAAACCCTGATACTCCGAAAGAGACTGTCCAGTTTGTACACGAAGTGCGTCCAGTTTTTGACGTGACCCTCTCTACTCTTTCGCACATGCTATGCAGGTGAAATGATGATACCATGCTAAATTTCAACATTTTCACAGTTCATTTTGTAGTGATTTTCAATTTCAGGTCATTTAGCTCTTTAAACAATTTGGTAAATGACTGAAAAACAGCAAATGATGTCAGAACATGTTGGAAATTGATGACGTCGCTTTGAATACTGCATACTAAAAACAAAAGAAGTCTGGAGTTCAAATAAGTTTAAATAACATTGAAGAGCCCGTGTAATAGATGAGTTCTCGTCTAAAACCCTGATACTCCGAAAGAGATTATCCAGTTTGTACATGAAGTGCGTCTAGTTTTTGCCGTGACCCTCTCTACTCTTTCCCACATGCTATGCGGGTGAAATGATGATACCATGCCAAGTTTCAACATTTTCACAGTTCATTTTGCAGTGATTTTCAATTTCATGGTAATTTAGCTCTCTAAACAATTAGGTAAATGACTGAAAAACAACAAATGATGTCAGAACATGTTGGAAATTGATGACATCGCTTTGAATGCTCCATACTGAACACAAAAGAAGTCTGGAGTTCAAATAAGTTTAAAAAACATTGAAGTGCCAATGTAACAGATGAGTTCTCGTCCGAAACCCTGATACTCCGAAAGAGATTGTCCAGTTTTACACGAAGTGCGACCAGTTTTTGCCGTGACCCTCTCTACTCTTTCGCACATGCTATGCGGGTGAAATCATGATACCATTCCAAGTTTCAACATTTTCACAGTTCATTTTGTAGTGATTTTCAATTTCACGGTCATTTAGCTCTCTAATCAATTAGGTAAATGACTGAAAACAACAAATGATGTCAGAACATGTTGGAAATTGATGACGTTGCTTTGAATGCTGCATACTAAACACAAAAGAAGTCCGGAGTTCAAATAAGTTTAAAAACCATTGAAGTGCCTGTATAACAGATGAGTTCTCGTCCGAAACCCTGATACTCCGAAAGAGATTGTCCAGTTTGTACACGAAGTGCATCCAGTTTTTGCCGTGACCCTCTCTACTCTTTTGCACATGCTATGCGGGTGAAATGATGATACTATGCCAAGTTTCAGGATTTTCATAGTTCATTTTGTAGTGATTTGCAATTTCACGGTCATTTAGCTCCCTAAATAATTAGGTAAATGACTAAAAAACAACAAATGATGTCAGAACATGTTGGAAATTGATAATGTTGCTTTGAATGCTCCATACTGAACACAAAAGAAGTCCGGAGTTCAAATAAGTTTAAAAAACAATGAAGCGCCCGTGTAACAGATGAGTTCTCGCCCGAAACCCTGATACTCCGAAAGAGACTGTCCAGTTTGGACACGAAGTGCGTCCAGTTTTTGCCGTGACCCTCTCTACTCTTTCGCACATGCTATGCGGGTGAAATGATGATACCATGCTAAATTTCAACATTTTCACAGTTCATTTTGTTGTGATTTTCAATTTCAGGTCATTTAGCTCCTTAAACAATTCGGTAAATGACTGAAAAATAGCAAATGATGTGAGAACATGTTGGAAATTGATGACGTCGCTTTGAATGCTGCATACTTAAAACAAAAGAAGTCTGGAGCTCAAATAAGTTCAAATAACATTGAAGTGCCCGTGTAACAGATGAGTTCTCGTCTGAAAACCCTGATACTCCGAAAGAGATTGTCCAGTTTGTACACGAAGTGCGTCCAGTTTTTGTCGTGACCCTCTCTACTCTTTCGCACATGCTATGCGGGTGAAATGATGATACCATTCCAAGTTTCAACATTTTCACAGTTCATTTTGTAGTGATTTTCAATTTCATGGTAATTTAGCTCTCTAAACAATTAGGTAACGGATTGAAAAACAACAAATGATGTCCGAACATATTGGAAATTGATGACGTCGCTTTGAATGGTGCATACTGAACACAAAAGAAGTCCGGAGTTCAAATAAGTTTAAAAAACATTGAAGTGCCAATGTAACAGATGAGTTCTCGTCTGAAACCCTGATACTCCAAAAGAGATTGTCCAGTTTGTACACGAAGTGCGTCCAGTTTTTGCCGTGACCCTCTCTACTCTTTTGCACATGCTATGCGGGTGAAATGATGATACCATGCCAAGTTTCAACATTTTCACAGTTCATTTTGTAGTGATTTTCAATTTCACAGTAATTTAGCTCTCTAAACAATTAGGTAAATGACTGAAAAACAGCAAATGATGTTAGAACATGTCGGAAATTGATGACAT
>NW_025232302.1:0-1048 GCF_018294505.1 Triticum aestivum | reverse complement strand
ACAGATTGTCCACTTTGTACACGAAGTGCGTCCAGTTTTTGCCGTGACCCTCTCTACTCTTTCGCACATGCTATGTGGGTGAAATGATGATACCATGCCAAGTTTCAACATTTTCACAGTTCATTTTGTAGTGATTTTCAATTTCACGGTAATTTAGCTCTCTAAACAATTAGGTAAATGACTAAAAAACAGCAAATGATGTCAGAACATGTTGGAAATTGATGACATCGCTTTGAATGCTGCATACTGAACACAAAAGAAGTCTGGAGTTGAAATAAGTTTAAAAACATTGAAGAGCCCGTGTAACAGATGAGTTCTCGTCTGAAACCCTGATACTTCGAAAGAGATTGTCCAGTTTGTACACGAAGTGCGTCCAGTTTTTGCCGTGACCCTCTCTACTCTTTCGCACATGCTATGCGGGTGAAATGATCATACCATGCCAAGTTTCAACTTTTTCATAGTTCATTTTGTAGTGATTTTCAATTTCACGGTAATTTAGCTCTCTAATCAATTAGGTAAATGACTGAAAAACAACAAATGATGTCAGAACATGTTGGAAATTGATGACGTCGCTTTGAATGCTGCATACCGAACACAAAAGAAGTCTGGAGTTCAAATAAGTTTAAAAAACATTGAAGTGTCCGTGCAACAGATGAGTTCTTGTCCGAAACCCTGATACTCTAAAAGAGATTGTCCAGTTTGTACATGAAGTGCGTCCAGTTTTTGCCGTGACCCTCTCTACTCTTTCGCACATGCTATGCGGGTGAAACGATGATACCATTCCAAGTTTCAACATTTTCACTGTTCATTTTGTAGTGATTTTCAATTTCACGGTCATTTAGCTCTCTAAACAATTAGGTAAAGGACTAAAAACAACAAATGATGTCAGAACATGTTGGAAATTGATGACGTTGCTTTGAATGCTGCATACTGAACACAAAAGAAGTCCGGAGTTGAAATAAGTTTAAAAAACATTGAAGTGCCCGGGTAACAGATGAGTTCTCGTCCGAAACCCTGATACTCCGAAAGAGATTGTCCAGTTTGTACA
>NW_025232301.1:3765-9937 GCF_018294505.1 Triticum aestivum | reverse complement strand
AAGGAGAGATTGGAAAGGCTGCTGCTGCTCCTGGACGATGCTGCTGCTGCCGCCGCTGCCTCTCGTCGATTCGGGCATGGTAAAGACCACTCGGTTGCACTACTCCATGTGTAGATGACTGAACTTGGGTGTGAAATTTTGATGCCTCTGAATTCAGTAAACTTAGTACTCACAGGAGTACACTTTCAGTACTGTAGGAGTACATTCAGCCTAGAGTATTGTACTGCATGAGTACTTTCAGTACTGTAGTACTTGTATTGTTTCTTAGAGTATTTTCTTGGAGTAAATGTAGTAGTTTAACTGAAATCAACATTTCTGAAAATCATGTTTATCAATGGGTTGCATGTACTATAAATCAACATCTCTGAAATCATGTTTATCATGTTGTAGTATTCTTTTTATCAGGATTTTAGTACTCTTGCTTGGCTCAAACCAAACTGATTCTGCTGTAGTACTCATGTTGCAGTATTCTTTTTATCATGCCCGGAGTACTTTGATGGATCTACTGGGCAGGCACCAAACTGATTTTTAGAGTATACTCCATGTTTCTCCATTTCAGAGCACATTCTTGGAGTGGATTTGCATTTCAGAAAGTTTACAAGTGGGAGTACATGAAGTACTACAGTTTAAATAGAGGAGAAGATGGTGCCTGCTCCATGATGATGCCGCCATCAGCTACGAATTCCTCGAACATGGCGAGTACTCCAATGCTTGTATTCCTATCAATGTTTACTGCTGTAATCATGGAGTAGTTAGCTGATGTAATCATGGCCGGAGAAATGCACCATTAGTTTGTAAGAAATAATGTCAGTATGAAACCTCTCGATAGTAACTGTTTTTTCTGTGACGAACAGTACAAGGTTTCAACTTTATTTGCCCCATTCCATGTTTTAAAATCTTTACCAAATCATATGAAGCATGATATAACAATGTTCAAGCTGATTCGGTGAATCTGTAGTCTATACTCTACATATTACACCTCACTGTGTGTTCCCCAAATATTCAGCATTGCAAAACAAAGAAATATTAAATACAAGCTTCACTATTGATGATAGTGTGAAACAGTATACCATATTTATTTTTCCTGGGAGCATAATGGACTAACTTGTCAATGTAACCTCGGTTGTATACTACATCTACATCCCTGTCGATGAACATGTGCACTATTGAACTACCTACGCATCTACATCTCTATGAAGATACATATACAACTGCATCTTGGTTCTTGGATGAACACTATTTTCAGTTTACTCGCATGAGCCATTCAAGGAAAGTAGTCTCTCTGTTCTAGTGTACCTAGATGTACGATGAAACGGACTTGTGAACCAAAGCAATTTGAGTTGACGGACGGACAGAGGAAGCGGGGCAAAGATGATTTATTTATGGCCGATGATGAATTGCTACAAATACATATACTCCGATCACTCCTACCTTCCATGCATGTCAGCATCCGGTGCTACCGCTTGATTCCCTGAAGATTGAAGAACCACCCCCTGCCCTAACAAATCATTTCATATAAATTAAACTACTGTACCTAGCAATGTAAAAATACAAAAAGGATAAAATCACTAACCTATATAGAAAAAATGGCACACTTCCGACCGTCCTTCTGTTTTGGCTTCAATTTGCCTCGCCTTGCATGTCACTGCATCCTTAAGAAAAAAATGCATTGATAATTATAATTAAGAACTTCGCCTACAACAAAACAGAACCAGGAGAAACTCATCGATGTCATTGTCTTCAAGGCCCTCATTGTCCTCTGATAATATAGTTTGAGAGAAGTCCATATTACCCCCTCAAACTTGTCTTAGGCTTCACTTTACAAACCTCAACATTGTGTTCGTTCAAGTTTCATCCTTCAACTTCATAAACCATTCATAATTATAAGGGGTCTGCTTCAGTATAGCCACCTTAAGCGGGTCAATGGTGGAGATGAAAACTTACCCCTAAGGCCTTGTACAATGGGAGGTGCTTAGATAGATGTTTAGAAAAATAAACCGGATTTTTCTGAAGCACCGGTGCCTATTTCTACAGAAGAGACGATTAGTTAAGCGTCTATCCTGTACAAGTAAGCACCGGTGCTTAAAAAAGCCTGGTTTATTTCTCTAAGCACCTCCTCTAAGCATCTCCCATTGTACAAGGCCTAAGGCACATAGGACATGACGGTCAATTTAAGTACTAACCACTTTATTAATCGGTGTATGTATGGCTCACATCGACATTGTTTTTTAACTTAAACATAACATAGACTTAGGTACTTATTGTCAAAAAATCTAATTTATGACCTGTAGGAATTTAGTATTACATATGAATTTAGTACTCCCACTGATCCACTTTATAATGCGCCTTTGTGTGTAGCGTTTATACCAATGCGTGAGCTGGCATTCACATTTGGACAGGAATTGCCCTCCAGCTGCTCGCTCTGTCACAGCACGTGGGTGTCTGCTGCTGCGTTCCTGTGAAAAGTCCAGGGCTACTTTAGTCCAAAGCAGCTTATGCGCACTACATTTCGGAATCTAGGCAAAAAACTATGTGCATTAGAATATGGAACGGAGGGAGTATTACCATGTAGTAGTTCGGCAAGAAAATTTGCAGGAATCAGTTTAGGCAGAAGAATTGCTAGTTTCTACAAATTCAATCCTCAAGGACATTTACAAACCAAAGTGATTTCGTTAAAGCTTTTCTTACACGACATCCTTAGGCATGTATGTGCTTGGAATAGGCAAGTGCAGTCTATTGACCAGGTCACCAGGAATACTTCATCGAAAGCAAGCTAGGCAGAAGAAGAAGCAGTTGGTTGTGCCAGAATAAATAATTTACAACTCCAATTTTGTATCAGAAGTTTAAGAGGAATAATAAAATTTATGAGATTTTAGAGAATTTAAACATCAACAGTGATTTGTTCTTGTTTGAATACCAAGAAAAGAAAAGACAGTTACATGTACTACTAATCCTTCCTTTAAACTAAGGGAAAACAGCTTAGAGCATACCTTGTCTATCCATGCATTTATTTCTTTAGTGAACAGAAGCAGATCTGTTCGAATTCAAAATCATAAGCAACACGGCTCGGTGAAACAAAATATACACCATGAATGTTGAAAGGCTTGTTTGCTTGTCCTATCCTAATGCTCTTTCCATAGGACAATATAAATAAGAATCAAATCATAACCAGGGATCAGAAATTAAAGAATGCCACCAGTCTGACAAATGGAATCTGCAAATTAAACAACTTGGCTTCCCATCTCAATACATAGTTCAACTATGCACAAAAACTATCTAACAACTACTAAACGTGCGGGTACTGCTATACTGCTTAATCAGCTGTGTACAGATAAGATAACCATTTAATCTGCAACAACAAAATCAAGTAGATACATTAGGTTTAGTGCCTACTCTGCATCATGATATTTGACCTCTGAGCTGCATCCGAGTTGTTACAATTTTTCTTTAACTGTGCACTTAACTGAAACTTTGAAGTTGAGCCAGTTCCTCATCTTGCACTATTTCACTACAAAAATTGAGCAAATAAGTACAAAGAATAACAAAACTTAACCTAGCAAGGAATGCATGTCTATTTGGCCATCCTAAGAAAATATCAGTAATGTATCCCATAGTTATTTGCAAGATCGCCTGACTAATCTGGATAGCGATCACATGTTCATTCATTTTGTCATAAACAGTAAAAAAAGAAAATCTTTATACTCATTTATTATTTAATTAGAACACCGGTTTAATCCACCAAGTTAGCGTGTAAGTTTCTAAAAGGGATAACGAAAATAAAATGCAGCTATAGGTCTAGATGTCTATCAAGATCCAGTTGCACAATAGAATCTCAAACTACTGAGCCAGAACTGTGTTATTCAAAGGTTGAACCCTGAATTGAATAGTCAATATAATCTTCTGAATGAACAGGCAAACTTAGATATATGGTTGTACAGGGGTGCATAACATTCAGCGGAAGCACCATCAAGAGGAAAAATATCCTGCGATAGTAATCCCACTAGTAGAAAAAAGGTCAAATGTGAAGCACATTAGTGCCGGTTCCAACGGCTAGGCGGGCAGGCATCATTAGTACCGGTTCATGGGCAACCTTTAGTACCGGTTCATGCCACGAACCGGTACTAATGAGGCTGTGTCAGGCTATGGTCAGGCTGGGGCCCCCACGAAGACCTTTAGTACCGGTTCATGCCCTGAACCGGTACTAGAGTTTCTTAGTAAGCTGATTTTTAGTCCCACCTCGCCAAGAGAGAGGCAGTATGAGTGGTTTATAAGCCGTGAGTGCACAGACAATGACGAAGAGTTGCAATGCTCACCTGCATGTTGAGTAGCTTCAAGCCTTGCGGAATAGCATAGATTGCACTGAGCTATGTGCAGTGCAGTCTACACTATTTCGAATGGCTTGAAGCAAATTAACCAGCATTGCACCTCCTTTTTATTTTTAATAACTTATTTGAACTCCGGACTTCTTTTGTGTCCAGTATGCAGCATTCAAAGCGACGTCATTAATTTCCAACATGTTCTGACATCATTTGTTGTTTTTCAGTCATTTACCTAATTCTTTGGAGAGCTAAATGACCGTGAAATTGAAAATCACTACAAAATGAATTCTGAAAATGTTGAAACTTGGCATGGTATCATCATTTCACCCGTATAGCATGTGCGAAAGAGTAAAGAGGGTCACGGCAAAAACTGGACGCACTTCGTGTACAAACTGGACAAACTCTTTCGGAGTATCAAGGTTTCGGACGAGAACTCATCTGTTACACGGGCACTTTAATGTTTTTTAAACTTATTTGAACTCCGGACTTCTTTTGTGTTCAGTATGCAGCATTCAAAGCGACGTCATCAATTTCCAACATGTTCTGACATCATTTGTTGTTTTTCGGTCATTTACCTAATTGTTTAGAGAGCTAAATGACCGTGAAATTAAAAATCACTACAAAATGAATTCTGAAAATGTTAAAACCTGGCATGGTATCATCATTTCACCCGCATAGCATGTGCGAAAGAGTAGAGAGGGTCACGGCAAAAACTGGACGCACTTCGTGTACAAACTAGACAAACTCTTTCGGAGTATTAGGGTTTCGGACGAGAACTCATGTGTTACATGGTCACTTTAATGTTTTTTAAACTTATTTGACCTCCGGACTTCTTTTGTGTTCAGTATGCAGCATTCAAAGCGACATCATCAATTTCTAACATGTTCTGACGTCATTTGTTGTTTTTCGGTCATTTACATAATTGTTTAGAGAGCTAAATGATCGTGAAATTGAAAATCACTACAAAATGAATTCTGAAAATGTTGAAACTTGGCATGGTATCATAATTTCACCCGCATAGCATGTGCGAAAGAGTAGAGAGGGTCACGACAAAAACTGGACGCACTTCGTGTACAAACTGGAAATAGAAGAAAAGAAATAATGCAGAAAAGAAAAAACTATACAAAAAAATTACTCAAAAATAAATAGAAGAAAATAAATAGTGCAGAAAATAAAAACAACTATATAAAAAATTACTTAAAAATAAATAGAAGAAAATAAATAATGCAGAAAAGATAAAACTATATAAAAAATAGTTGGCGAGCTGCCCAGTGGGCCTGCCAGACCTAGGGTGTGCAAATGCAGGCCCAGAAGGTCCAGGAGACTCACAAGGCAGCGCGCCCTAGTTAGGCCCAGAAGTCTGCTATATAGAGAAGCTCGAAGGAGCAGCCGCGGCTGGGTTTATAAAGCAGTGCGGCTGCCCTTCGCTCGGCGAGGTGGGAATAAACATTTGTGCACCACCGGTGGCAGCGCACAACCATTAGTACCGGTTGGTGGCTCCAACCAGTACTAAAGGGGGGGGGGTCTTTAGTACCGGTTTGTGGCACGAACCGGTACTAAACGGGTCGTTTCCCGCCCCTTGGCCTGGCGAAAATTGGCCTTTAGTACCGATTGGTGGCTCCAACCGGTACTAAAGACCCCTCCTATATATATTTCATCGACCACCAGTACTTCTTCTCGATCCAACTTCTTCGCCGCGCCCGTCGCCCATCGTGCGCCGCCCTCGTCGCCCCCGCCTTCCGTCGTCGCCGTCACCGCCGCCGCCCACGCCACCCGTCGTCGCCATCACCGCCGTCGCCCCCGCCACCCGTCGTCGCTGTCACCACCGTCGCCCCCGCGCACCGCGCCCGTCG
>NW_025232301.1:0-2098 GCF_018294505.1 Triticum aestivum | reverse complement strand
AGAACTAGCTACCTTATTTTTAGTAAGAAAATTAATAGAACTAGTTGAATTAGTTCAATTAATTAGTTGAACTAGTTGAATTAACATAATTAGTTGAATTAATTAGGTATATTCTTCGTAAGTGCTTAGTTGAATTAGTTCAATTAATTAGTTGAACTAGTTGAATTAACAGAATTAGTTGAATTAATAGAACTAATAAGTGTTTAATGTTTCACCTATGAACATAGGAATGTCGTCTGACGACGAACACGATTTCATTATGTGCGAATACTGCGAAGACAAGCGCGGCCAGTGCGACAGAAATTTTCTAGTTGATGATAGACGCTTCAGCCTCAAGCTGGATGAGAACTTCGAAGTGGATACAGTAAGTCACAACGACAAGTCTTTTTTCGTAATTAAGCATGACTTATGCTTCATTTGCTTCACCTTTTAATTTTAATTTTTCACTATTCTACTAGCGTATCCCCTGCCATGCAAGAATTTTTGTCTTGGATAAGATAGGTTTCAGTCCTAACGAAACTATGGAGGTAAAAAGAGTTTACTTGAAGACCGAGCATGGCTATACCTTCAACGTTAAATTATACAATGCAGACATATACACCTATTTTGAATGCAAAACTTGGCAAGCACTATGTAAGGCTTATGCATTTGAGCCTGATATGGTTATCACCTTTGATATTTGTCCGGAAGATGATATTGAAGGTAATAAAGACATCTGGGTCGATGTGCAGACGCCTCCAGTTCTACCATTATGTGAGTTTCTCAACCATATTTATGTCTTCGATATGAGATTATTTGAACCAGTTGAATAATTAATAGATCTCAATTTATATTGACAGCTTACTTTCAATCAAGCAAACATGTCTGGCGCTTGGTAGACAGGACCGTCCACTGTCCCGGGGCTGAACTAAACTGCGAGGAGACAAGTCATTATGTTTCATGGCTTGAGGATCTTGATGTTGTCAAGACAAATTTCTTTCCTGCACTTAGAAATGTTAGTACTCAAAACGTGTGACCAATAGTGTTCGTACTGAACTACGGTCACATATATTTAGGAAAGATGGTAAGATTTCTACTATTTCTCCTCAGTGCATCTTTTGCATACATTATTTTTTTAAGCTAAACTTCATTGCTAAGTATGTTACTATATGATGTTCTTCAACAGGGACTCCCGATGAATGTTGTGCCTGATTGGATCAAGACTAAAGGTACCATGAATATTGTTAGCTTACGGCCAAGATATCCTACAATGCACTTTAGTGCATTCATGATTTCTAATAGCGAGGAATGCTTAATAGTAAAAGACTGGAGCAAAATTGTGAATGATCACAGAGAAGTACTAAGGGGCAGCAATCAGAAGCGCAACCCACGATTAGGAGACAGGTTCATCTGCATGCTCTAATATGATGAATCAGCAAGGCTATACATGTTCTATACTCTTTTACCTGAGAGAGAGAGCAGCTGGAGTGATTAATTAGCTAGTTCATGCTCTTAGTACTTGTCCTCTCATGTCCGTGTTCTTCGTCCTGAACTTAATCTCAAAGAGTGATTTGCTTTTGTGGTGTTATGAACGCTTATAATATCATTACCATGTTGAACTCGATGATATCTTTGCTATGAAAACCGTTGGTGATGATATATATGATGCAAGAGTTTTTATATTAATTAATATGATGATGATGAGTTATTATATCATTTATGAAAGAAATTGCATATTAGTTTCAACTGGATGGATTCTAGCTAAGTGATCAAGTATATGTCATATCCATATTACCTCGATCACTTAAGTAGGTGATCAAGTATATATAATATGGATATGACATATACTTGATGACTTAGCTAGGATCCACACGCATCCAGTCAAACTAATCACCTAATGATTTAACAACTCATTATAATGTAAAACGATCACTAAATTAAATTGAAAACACAAAATTAAAGTAAAAATAAAAAATAAAACCAAAATACACCAAAACATTTAGTATCGGTTGGTGTTACCAACCGGTACTAATGTCCTACGCGCACACGGAGCTGGCTCGTGCCACGTGGTTGCCTTTTAGCACGGGTTCGTGCTGAACCGATACTAAAGGGGGGGGGG
>NW_025232300.1:8901-9938 GCF_018294505.1 Triticum aestivum | reverse complement strand
AAACTTGGCATGATATCATCATTTCATCCACACAGCATGTGCAGGAAAGTTGAGAGGGTTACGGCAAAAACTGGATGCACTTCGTGTACAAAACGGACAATCTCTTTCAAAGTATCAGGATTTCATCCGGAAACTCGTCTGTTACAAAGGGATTTCATTTTTTAAAACTTATTTGAACTCCTGACTTTTTGTGTGTTCAGAATGCACCATTCAAAGCCACATCATCATTTTTCAATCCTTTCTGACTTCATTTGTTATTTTTCATGCATTTACTAATTATTTTGAGCTATAAGACCCTAAAATTGAAAAGCATTTCAAATGAACTCTGAAAAGGTTGAAACTTGGCATGTTATCATCATTTCATCCACATAGCATGTGCAAGAAAGTTGAGAGGGTTACGACAAAAACTGGATGCACTTCGTGTACAAAACGAACAATCTCTTTCAAAGTATCAGGATTTCATCCGGAAACTCGTCTGTTACAAAGGGATTTCATTTTTAAAAACCTATTTGAACTCCTGACTTTTTGTGTGTTCAAAATGCACCATTCAAAGCCACATCATCATTTTTCAATCCTTTCTGACTTCATTTGTTATTTTTCATGCATTTACTAATTATTTTGAGCTATAAGACCCTAAAATTCAAAAGCATTTCAAATGAAGTCTGAAAAGGATGAAACTTGGCATGATATCATCATTTCATCCACACAGCATGTGCAGGAAAGTTGAGAGGGTTACGGCAAAAACTGGATGCACTTCGTGTACAAAACGGACAATCTCTTTCAAAGTATCAGGATTTCATCCGGAAACTCGTCTGTTACAAAGGGATTTCATTTTTTAAAACTTATTTGAACTCCTGACTTTTTGTGTGTTCAGAATGCACCATTCAAAGCCACATCATCATTTTTCAATCCTTTCTGACTTCATTTGTTATTTTTCATGCATTTACTAATTATTTTGAGCTATAAGACCCTAAAATTGAAAAGCATTTCAAATGAACTCTGAAAAGGTTGAAACTTGGCATGATATCATCATTTCA
>NW_025232300.1:0-589 GCF_018294505.1 Triticum aestivum | reverse complement strand
ATGAACTCTGAAAAGGATGAAACTTGGCATGATATCATCATTTCATCCACACAGCATGTGCTAGAAAGTTGAGAGGTTTACGGCAAAAACTGGATGCACTTCGTGTACAAAACGGACAATCTCTTTCAAAGTATCAGGATTTCATCCGGAAAATCGTCTCTTACGAAGGGATTTCATTTTTTTAAACCTATTTGAACTCCTGACTTTTTGTGTGTTCAAAATGCACCATTCAAAGCCACATCATCATTTTTCAATCCTTTCTGACTTCATTTGTTATTTTTCATGCATTTACTAATTATTTTGAGCTATAAGACCCTAAAATTGAAAAGCATTTCAAATGAACTCTGAAAAGGTTGAAACTTGGCATGATATCATCATTTCATCCAGATAGCATGTGCAGGAAAGTGGAGAGGGTTACGGCAAAAACTGGATGCACTTCGTGTACAAAGCGGACGATCTCTTTCAAAGTATCAGGATTTCACCCGGAAACTCGTCTGTTACAAAGGGATTTCATTTTTTAAAACTTATTTGAACTCCTGACTTTTTGTGTGTTCAAAATGCACCATTCAAAGCCACATCATCATTTTTC
>NW_025232299.1:7109-9939 GCF_018294505.1 Triticum aestivum | reverse complement strand
AAACGGGAGTTGCATAATCTCATAGTCATAGGAACATGTATAAGTCATGAAGAAAGCAATAGCAACATACTAAACGATCAGGTGCTAAGCTAATGGAATGGGTCATGTCAATCAGATCATTCAACTAATGATGTGACCTCGTTAATCAAATAACAACTCTTTGTCCATGGTTAGGAAACATAACCATCTTTGATTAACGAGCTAGTCAAGTAGAGGCATACTAGTGACACTTTGTTTGTCTATGTATTCACACATGTATTATGTTTCCGGTTAATACAATTCTAGCATGAATAATAAACATTTATCATGATTATAAGGAAATAAATAATAACTTTATTATTGCCTCTAGGGCATATTTCCTTCAGTCTCCCACTTGCACTAGAGTCAATAATCTAGTTCACATCACCATGTGATTTAACACCAATATTCATATCTGTATATGATTAACACCCATAGTTCACATTGTCATGTGACCAACACCCAAAGGGTTTTACTAGAGTCAATAATCTACTTCACATCGCTTATGTGATTAACACCCAAAGAGTACTAAGGTGTGATCATGTTTTGCTCGTGAGAGAAGCTTAGTCAACGGGTCTATCACATTTAGAGCCGTATGTATTTTGCAAATATTCTATGTCTACAATGCTCTGTACGGAGCTACTCTAGCTAATTGCTCCCACTTTCAATATGTATCCAGATTAAGACCTAGAGTCATCTGTATCGGTATAAAAGTTTGCACCGATGTAACTTTTACAACGAACTCTTTTATCACCTCCATAATCGAGAAACATCTCCTTAGTCCTTACTGAGGATATTCTTGACCGCTGTCCAGTGATCTACTATTAGATCAAAATTGTATTCCCTTGCCAAACTCAGAGCAAGGTATACAATATGTCTGGTTCACAGCATAGCATACTTTATAGAACCTATGACTGAGGCATAGGGAATGATATTTCATTCTGTTTCTATTTTCTGCCATGGTCGGATCTTGAGTCTTACTCAATTTCACACCTTGCAACACAGGCAAGAACTCCTTCTTTGACTGTTCCATTTTGAACTATTTCAAAAATTTATCAAGGTATGTATTCATTGAAAAATCTTATCAAGCGTCTTCATCTATCTATATAGATCTTGATGCTCAATGTGTAAGCAGCTTCACCGAGGTCTTTCTTTGAAAAACTCCTTTCAAACACTCCTTTATGCTTTGCAAAATAATTCTACATTATTTCCGATCAACAATATGTCATTCACATATACTTATCAGAAATGTTGTAGTGCTCCCACTCACTTTCTCGTAAATACAGGCTTCACCGCAAGTCTGTATAAAACTATATGCTTTGATCAACTCATCAAAGCGTATATTCCAACTCCGAGATTCTTGCACCAGTCCATAGATGGATCACTGGAGCTTGCATATTTTGTTAGCACCTTTAGGATTGACAAAACCTTCTGGTTGTATCATATACAACTCTTCTTTAATAAATCTATTAAGGAATGTAGTTTTCTTTATCCATATGCCATATTTCATAAAATGTGGCAATTGCTAACATGATTCGGACAGACTTAAGCATAGATACGAGTGAGAAACTCTCATCGTAGTCAACACCTTGAACTTGTCGAAAACCTTTTGCGACAATTCTAGCTTTGTAGATAGTAACACTACTATCAGCGTCCGTCTTCCTCTTGTAGATCCATTTATTCTCAATTGCTTGCCGATCTTCGGGCAAGTCAACCAAAGTCCATACTTTGTTCTCATACATGGATCCCATCTCAGATTTCATGGCTTCAAGCCACTTTGCGGAATCTGGGCTCACCATCGCTTCTTCATAGTTCGTAGGTTCATCATGATCTAGTAGCATGACTTCCAGAACAGGATTTCCGTACCACTCTGGTGCGGATCTTACTCTGGTTGATCTACGCGGTTCAGTAGTATCTTGATCTGAAGTTTCATGATCATTATCATTGGCTTCCTCACTAACTGGTGTAGGTGTCACTGAAACAGTTTTCTGTGATGAACTACTTTCCAGTAAGAGAGCAGGTACAGTTACCTCGTCAAGTTCTACTTTCCTCCCACTCACTTCTTTCGAGAGAAACTCCTTCTCTAGAAATGATCCATTCTTAGCAACGAATATCTTGCCTTCGGATCTGTGATAGAAGGTGTACCCAACAGTTTTGGGTATTCTATGAAGACGCACTTCTCCGATTTGGTTTTGAGCTTATCAGGTTGAAACTTTTTCAAATAAGCATCGCAGCCCCAAACTTTAAGAAACGACAGCTTAGGTTTATTGCTAAACCATAGTTCATACGGTGTCGTCTCAACGGATTTAGATGGTGCCCTATTAAACGTGAATGTAGCTGTCTCTAATGCATAAGCCCAAAACGATAGTGGTAAACCGATAAGAGACATCATAGATCGCACCATATCTAGTAAAGTACGATTACAACGTTTCGGACACACCATTCCATTGTGGTGTTCCAGGTGGTGTGAACTATGAAACTATTCCACATTGTTTTAATTGAAGACCAAACTCGTAACTCAAATATTTGTCTCCGCGATCAGATCGCAGAAACTTTATTTTCTTGCTACGATGATTTTTCCACTTCACTCTGAAATTCTTTGAACCTTGCAATTATTTCAGACTTATGTTTCATCAAGTAGATATACCCATATCTGCTCAAATCATCTTGTGAAGTTCAGAAAATAACGATACTTGCCACGAGCCTGCATACTCATTGGTCTGCATACATCAGTATGTATTATTTCCAATAAGTCAGTAGCACGTTCCATTGTTCTGGAGAACGGAGTTTTAGTCATCTTGCCCAAGAGGCA
>NW_025232299.1:0-7018 GCF_018294505.1 Triticum aestivum | reverse complement strand
AAGTTCAATTAATCATATTACTAAAGAACTCCCACTTAGATAGACATCCCTCTAATCCTCTAAGTGATCACGTGATCCAAATCAACTAAACCATAACCGATCATCACGTGAGATGGAGTAGTTTTCAATGGTGAACATCGTTATGTTGATCATATCTACTATATGATTCACGCTCGACCTTTCGGTCTCCATGTTCCGAGGCCATATCTGCATATGCTAGGCTCGTCAAGTTTAACCTGAGTATTCTGCGTGTGCAAAACTGGCTTGCACCCGTTGTAGATGGACGTAGAGCTTATCACACCCGATCATCACGTGGTGTCTGGGCACGACGAACTTTGGCAACGGTGCATACTCAGGGAGAACACTTCTTGATAATTTAGTGAGAGATCATCTTATAATGCTACCGTAAATCAAAGCAAGATAAGATGCATAAATAGATAAACATCACATGCAATCAATATAAGTGATATGATATGGCCATCATCATCTTGTGCCTGTGATCTCCATCTCCGAAGCACCGTCATGATCACCATCGTCACCGGCGCGACACCTTGATCTCCATCGTAGCATCATTGTCGTCTCGCCAATCTTATGCTTCCACGACTATCACTACCGTTTAGTAATAAAGTAAAGCATTACATCGCGATTGCATTGCATACAATAAAGCGACAACCATATGGCTCCTGCCAGTTGCTGATAACTTGTTTACAAAACATGATCATCTCATACAATAAAATTCAGCATCATGCCTTGACCATATCACATCACAACATGCCCTGCAAAAACAAGTTAGACGTCCTCTACTTTGTTGTTGCATGTTTTACGTGGCTGCTACGGGCTTAAGTAAGAACCAATCTCACCTACGCATCAAAACCACAACGATAGTTTGTCAAATAGACTCCGTTTTAACCTTCGCAAGGACCGGGCGTAGCCATACTTGCTTCAACTAAAGTTGGAGAGGCAGTCGCCCGCAAGCCATCTCTGTGCAAAGCACGTCGAGGGAACCGGTCTCGCGTAAGCGTACGCGTAAGGTTGGTCCGGGTCGTCTCGTCCAACAATACCGCCGAACCAAAGTATGACATGCTGGTAGGCAGTATGACTTGTATCGTCCACAACTCACTTGTGTTCTACTCGTGCATATAACATCAACATAAATAACCTAGGCTCGGATGCCACTGTTGGGTTTCGTAGTAATTTCAAAAAATTTCCTACGCGCACACAGGATCATGTGATGCATAGCAACGAGAGGAGAGTATTGTCTACGTACCCAACGCAGACCGACTGCGGAAGCGATGACACGACGTAGAGGAAGTAGTCGTACGTCTTCACGATCCAACCGATCAAGCACCGAAACTACGCACCTCCGAGTTCGAGCACACGTTCAGCTCGATGACGATCCCCGGACTCCGATCCAGCAAAGTGTCGGGGAAGAGTTCCGTCAGCACGACGGCGTGGTGACGATCTTGATGAACTACAGCAGCAGGGCTTCGCCTAAACTCCGCTACAGTATTATCGAGGAATATGGTGGCAGGGGGCACCGCACACGGCTAAGGAACAGATCACGTGGATCAACTTGTGTCAACTTGTGTGTCTTTGGGGTGCCTCTACCTCAGTATATAAAGGAGCCAAGGGGGGAGGGTGCGCCGGCCAAGAGAGAGAGGCGCAGGAGGAGTCCTACTCCTACCGGGAGTAGGACTCCCCCCCCCCAATCCTATTCCAACTAGGATTCCCAAGGGGGAAAGAGGGAGAAGGGTGGCCGGCCACCTCTCCTAGTCCTAATAGGACTAGGGGAAGGGGGGAGGCGCGCAGCCCTGGTGGGCAGCCCTTTAACCTTTCCACTAAGGCCCATGATGGCCCATATGGCTCCCGGGGGGTTCCGGTAACCTTCCCGGTATTCCGGTAAAATCCCGATTTCACCCGGAACACTTCCGATATCCAAATATAGGCTTCCAATATATCAATCTTTATGTCTCGACCATTTCGAGACTCCTCGTCATGTCCGTGATCACATCCGGGACTCCGAACAACCTTCGGTACATCAAAATGCATAAACTCATAATGTAACTGTCATCGTAACCTTAAGCGTGCGGACCCTACGGGTTCGAGAACAATGTAGACATGACCGAGACATGTCTCTGGTCAATAACCAATAGCGGGACCTGGATGCCCATATTGGCTCCTACATATTCTACGAAGATCTTTATCGGTCAGACCGCATAACAACATACGTTGTTCCCTTTGTCATCGGTATGTTACTTGCCCGAGATTCGATCGTCGGTATCCAATACCTAGTTCAATCTCGTTACTGGCAAGTCTCTTTACTCGTTCCGTAATACATCATCTCACAACTAACATATTAGTTGCAGTGCTTGCAAGGCTTATGTGATGTGCATTACCGAGAGGGCCCAGAGATACCTCTCCGACAATCGGAGTGACAAATCCTAATCTCGAAATACGCCAACCCAACATCTACCTTTGGAGACACCTGTAGTACTCCTTTATAATCACCCAGTTACGTTGTGACGTTTGGTAGCACCCAAAGTGTTCCTCCGGCAAACGGGAGTTGCATAATCTCATAGTCATAGGAACATGTATAAGTCATGAAGAAAGCAATAGCAACATACTAAACGATCAGGTGCTAAGCTAATGGAATGGGTCATGTCAATCAGATCATTCAACTAATGATGTGACCTCGTTAATCAAATAACAACTCTTTGTCCATGGTTAGGAAACATAACCATCTTTGATTAATGAGCTAGTCAAGTAGAGGCATACTAGTGACACTTTGTTTGTCTATGTATTCACACATGTATTATGTTTCCGGTTAATACAATTCTAGCATGAATAATAAACATTTATCATGATTATAAGGAAATAAATAATAACTTTATTATTGCCTCTAGGGCATATTTCCTTCAGTCTCCCACTTGCACTAGAGTCAATAATCTAGTTCACATCACCATGTGATTTAACACCAATATTCATATCTGTATATGATTAACACCCATAGTTCACATTGTCATGTGACCAACACCCAAAGGGTTTTACTAGAGTCAATAATCTAGTTCACATCGCTTATGTGATTAACACCCAAAGAGTACTAAGGTGTGATCATGTTTTGCTCGTGAGAGAAGCTTAGTCAACGGGTCTATCACATTTAGAGCCGTATGTATTTTGCAAATATTCTATGTCTACAATGCTCTGTATGGAGCTACTCTAGCTAATTGCTCCCACTTTCAATATGTATCCAGATTAAGACCTAGAGTCATCTGTATCGGTATAAAAGTTTGCATCGATGTAACTTTTACAACGAACTCTTTTATCACCTCCATAATCGAGAAACATCTCCTTAGTCCTTACTAAGGATATTCTTGACCGCTGTCCAGTGATCTACTATTAGATCAAAATTGTATTCCCTTGCCAAACTCAGAGCAAGGTATACAATATGTCTGGTTCACAGCATAGCATACTTTATAGAACCTATGACTGAGGCATAGGGAATGATATTTCATTCTGTTTCTATTTTTTGCCATGGTCGGATCTTGAGTCTTACTCAATTTCACACCTTGCAACACAGGCAAGAACTCCTTCTTTGACTGTTCCATTTTGAACTATTTCAAAAATTTATCAAGGTATGTATTCATTGAAAAATCTTATCAAGCGTCTTCATCTATCTATATAGATCTTGATGCTCAATGTGTAAGCAGCTTCACCGAGGTCTTTCTTTGAAAAACTCCTTTCAAACACTCCTTTATGCTTTGCAAAATAATTCTACATTATTTCCGATCAACAATATGTCATTCACATATACTTATCAGAAATGTTGTAGTGCTCCCACTCACTTTCTCGTAAATACAGGCTTCACCGCAAGTCTGTATAAAACTATATGCTTTGATCAACTCATCAAAGCGTATATTCCAACTCCGAGATTCTTGCACCAGTCCATAGATGGATCACTGGAGCTTGCATATTTTGTTAGCACCTTTAGGATTGACAAAACCTTCTGGTTGTATCATATACAACTCTTCTTTAATAAATCTATTAAGGAATGTAGTTTTCTTTATCCATATGCCATATTTCATAAAATGTGGCAATTGCTAACATGATTCGGACAGACTTAAGCATAGATACGAGTGAGAAACTCTCATCGTAGTCAACACCTTGAACTTGTCGAAAACCTTTTGCGACAATTCTAGCTTTGTAGATAGTAACACTACTATCAGCGTCCGTCTTCCTCTTGTAGATCCATTTATTCTCAATTGCTTGCCGATCTTCGGGCAAGTCAACCAAAGTCCATACTTTGTTCTCATACATGGATCCCATCTCAGATTTCATGGCTTCAAGCCACTTTGCGGAATCTGGGCTCACCATCGCTTCTTCATAGTTCGTAGGTTCATCATGATCTAGTAGCATGACTTCCAGAACAGGATTTCCGTACCACTCTGGTGCGGATCTTACTCTGGTTGATCTACGCGGTTCAGTAGTATCTTGATCTGAAGTTTCATGATCATTATCATTGGCTTCCTCACTAACTGGTGTAGGTGTCACTGAAACAGTTTTCTGTGATGAACTACTTTCCAGTAAGAGAGCAGGTACAGTTACCTCGTCAAGTTCTACTTTCCTCCCACTCACTTCTTTCGAGAGAAACTCCTTCTCTAGAAATGATCCATTCTTAGCAACGAATATCTTGCCTTCGGATCTGTGATAGAAGGTGTACCCAACAGTTTTGGGTATTCTATGAAGACGCACTTCTCCGATTTGGTTTTGAGCTTATCAGGTTGAAACTTTTTCAAATAAGCATCGCAGCCCCAAACTTTAAGAAACGACAGCTTAGGTTTATTGCTAAACCATAGTTCATACGGTGTCGTCTCAACGGATTTAGATGGTGCCCTATTAAACGTGAATGTAGCTGTCTCTAATGCATAAGCCCAAAACGATAGTGGTAAACCGATAAGAGACATCATAGATCGCACCATATCTAGTAAAGTACGATTACAACGTTTCGGACACACCATTCCATTGTGGTGTTCCAGGTGGTGTGAACTATGAAACTATTCCACATTGTTTTAATTGAAGACCAAACTCGTAACTCAAATATTTGTCTCCGCGATCAGATCGCAGAAACTTTATTTTCTTGCTACGATGATTTTTCCACTTCACTCTGAAATTCTTTGAACCTTGCAATTATTTCAGACTTATGTTTCATCAAGTAGATATACCCATATCTGCTCAAATCATCTTGTGAAGTTCAGAAAATAACGATACTTGCCACGAGCCTGCATACTCATTGGTCTGCATACATCAGTATGTATTATTTCCAATAAGTCAGTAGCACGTTCCATTGTTCTGGAGAACGGAGTTTTAGTCATCTTGCCCAAGAGGCACGGTTCACAAGCATCAAATGATTCATAACCAAGTGATTCCGAAAATCCATCTTTATGGAGTATCTTCATGTGCTTTACACCGATATGACCCAAACGGCAGTGCCACAAATAAGTTGCACTATCATTATTAACTTTGCATCTTTTGGTTTCAATATTATGAATATGTGTATCACTATGATCGAGATCCAATGAACCATTTTTCATTGGGTGTGTAACCATATAAGGTTTTATTCATGTAAACAGAACAACAGTTTATTCTCTTACTTAAATGAATAACCGTATTGCAATAAACATGATCAAATCATATTCATGCTCAACGCCAACACCAAATAACACTTATTTAGTTTTAACACTAATCCCGAAAGTATAGGGAGTGTGCGATGATGATCATATTAATCTTGGAACTACTTCCAACACTCATCGTCACTTCCCCTTCAACTAGTCTTTGTTTATTCTGCAACTCCCGTTTCGAGTTACTAATCTTAGCAACTGAACTAGTACCTAATACTAAGGGGTTTGCTATAAACACTAGTAAAGTACACATCAATAACATGTATATCAAATATACTTATGTTCACTTTGCCATCCTTCTTATCCGCCAATCACTTGGGGTAGTTCCACTTCCAGTGACCAATCCCTTTGTAGTAGAAGCACTTAGTCTCAGGCTTAGGACCAGACTTGGGCTTCTTCACTTGAGTAGCAACTCGCTTGCCGTTCTTCTTGAAGTTCCCCTTCTTCCCTTTGCCCTTTTCTTGAAACTAGTGGTCATGTCTACCATCAACACTTGATGTTTTTCTTGATTTCTACCTTCGTCGATTTTAGCATCACGAAGAGCTCGGGAATTGTTTACGTCATCCCTTGCATTATAGTTCATCACGAAGTTCTACTAACTTGGTGGTGATGACTAGAGAATTCTGTCAATCACTATCTTATCTGGAAGATTATCTCCCACTTGATTCAAGCGATTGAAGTACCCAGACAATCTAAGTACATGCTCACTAGTTGAGCGATTCTCCTCCATCTTTTAGCTATAGAACTTGTTGGAGACTTCATATCTCTCAACTCGGGTATTTGCTTGAAATATTAACTTCAACTCCAGGAACATCTCATATGGTCCATGACGTTCAAAACGTCTTTGAAGTCCCGATTCTAAGCCGTTTAAGCATGGTGCACTAAACTATCAAGTAGTCATCATATTGAGCCAGCCAAACGTTCATAACGTCTGCATCTGCTCCTGCAATAGGTCGGTCACCTAGCGGTGCATCAAGGACATAATTCTTCTGTGCAGCAATGAGGATAAACCTCAGATCACGGATCCAATCCACATCATTGCTACTAACATTTTTCAACACAGTTTTTCTCTAGGAACATATCAAAATAAACACAGGGAAGCAACAACGCGAGCTATTGATCTACAACATAATTTGCAAAATACTATCAGGACTAAGTTCATGATAAATTTAAAGTTCAATTAATCATATTACTAAAGAACTCCCACTTAGATAGACATCCCTCTAATCCTCTAAGTGATCACGTGATCCAAATCAACTAAACCATAACCGATCATCACGTGAGATGGAGTAGTTTTCAATGGTGAACATCGTTATGTTGATCATATCTACTATATGATTCAC
>NW_025232298.1:9418-9941 GCF_018294505.1 Triticum aestivum | reverse complement strand
GGGATTTCATTTTTTATACCTTATTTGAACTCCTGACTTTTTGTGTGTTCGAAATGCACCATTCAAAGCCACATCATCATTTTTCAATCCTTTCTGACTTCATTTGTTATTTTTCATGCATTTACTAATTATATTGAGCTCTAAGACCCTAAAATGAAAAGCATTTCAAATGAACTCTGAAAAGGTTGAATGTTGGCATGATATCATCATTTCATCCACATAGCATGTGCAAGAAAGTTGAGAGGGTTACGGAAAAAACTGGATGCACTTCGTGTACAAAACGAACAATCTCTTTCAAAGTATCAGGATTTCATCCGGAAACTCGTCTGTTACAAAGGGATTTCATTTTTTATACCTTATTTGAACTCCTGACTTTTTGTGTGTTCGAAATGCACCATTCAAAGCCACATCATCATTTTTCAATCCTTTCTGACTTCATTTGTTATTTTTCATGCATTTACTAATTATTTTGAGCTATAAGACCCTAAAATTGAAAAGCATTTCAAATGAACTCTGAAAAGGT
>NW_025232298.1:0-908 GCF_018294505.1 Triticum aestivum | reverse complement strand
TTTTTATACCTTATTTGAACTCCTGACGTTTTGTGTGTTCAAAATGCACCATTCAAAGCCACATCATCATTTTTCAATCCTTTCTGACTTCATTTGTTATTTTTCATGCATTTACTAATTATTTTGAGCTATAAGACCCTAAAATTGAAAAGCATTTCAAATGAACTCTGAAAAGGTGAAAGTTGGTATGGTATCATCATTTCATCCACATAGCATGTGCAAGAAAGTTGAGAGGGTTACGGCAAAAACTGGATGCACTTCGTGTACAAAACGGACAATCTCTTTCAAAGTATGAGGATTTCATCCGGAAACTCGTTTGTTACAAAGGGATTTCATTTTTTATACCTTATTTGAACTCCTGACTTTTTGTGTGTTCAAAATGCACCATTCAAAGCCACATCATCATTTTTCAATCCTTTCTGACTTCATTTGTTATTTTTCATGCATTTACTAATTATTTAGAGCTATAAGACCCTAAAATTGAAAAGCATTTCAAATGAACTCTAAAAAGGTTGAAAGTTGGCATGATATCATCATTTCATCCACATAGCATGTGCAAGAAAGTTGAGAGGGTTACGGCAAAAACAGGATGCACTTCGTGTACAAAACGGACAATCTCTTTCAAAGTATCAGGATTTCATCCGGAAACTCGTCTGTTACAAAGGGATTTCATTTTTTATACCTTATTTGAACTCCTGACTTTTTGTGGGTTCAAAATGCACCATTCAAAGCCACATCATCATTTTTCAATCCTTTCTGACTTCATTTGTTATTTTTCATGCATTTACTAATTATTTTGAGCTATAAGACCCTAAAATTGAAAAGCATTTCAATTGAACTCTGAAAAGGTTGAAAGTTGGCATGGTATCATCATTTCATCCACATAGCATGTGCAAGAAAGTTGAGAG
>NW_025232297.1:7973-9941 GCF_018294505.1 Triticum aestivum | reverse complement strand
GCGGTGCTCCCCTCCACCATATTCCACCTCGGTCATATCGTAGCGGTGCTTAGGCGAAGCCTTGCATCGGTAGCAACATCATCACCGTCATCACGCCGTCGTGCTGACGGAACTCTCCCGTGAAGCTCTGCTGGATCGGAGTTCGCGGGACGTCATCGAGCTGAATGTGTGCTGAACTCGGAGGTGCCGTACGTTCGGTACTTGGATCGGTCGGATCGTGAAGACGCACGACTACATCAACCGCGTTGTGTTAACACTTCCGCTTACGGTCTACGAGGGTACGTGATGACACTCTCGCCTCTCGTTGCTATGCATCACCATGATCTTGCGTGTGCGTAGGAATTTTTTTGAAATTACTACATTCCCCAATAGTGGCATCCGAGTCAGGTTGTATGCGTAGATGTTATATGCACGAGTAGAACACAAGTGAGTTGTGAGCGATACAAGTCATACCGCTTACCAGCATGTCATACTTTGGTTCGGCGGTATTGTTGGATGAAGCGGCCCAGACCGACATTACGCGTACACTTACGCGAGACTGGTTCTACCGATGTGCTTTGCACACAGGTGGCTGGCGCGTGTCAGTTTCTCCAACTTTAGTTGAACCTAGTGTGGCTACGCCCGGTCCTTGAGAAGGGTAAAACAACACTAACTTGACGAACTATCGTTGTGGTTTTGATGCGTAGGTAAGAACGGTTCTTGCTCAGCCTGTAGCAGCCACGTAAAACTTGCAACAACAAAGTAGATGACGTCTAACTTGTTTTTGCAGGGCATGTTGTGATGTGATATGGTCAAGACATGATGCTATATTTTATTGTATGAGATGATCATGTTTTGTAATGAAGTTATCGGCAACTGGCAGGATCCATATGGTTGTCGCTTTATTGTATGCAATGCAATCGCCCTGTAATTGCTTTACTTTATCACTAAGCGGTAGCGATAGTCGTAGAAGCAATAGTTGGCGAGACGACAACGATGCTACGATGGAGATCAAGGTGTCGCGCCGGTGACGATGGTGATCATGACGGTGCTTCGGAGATGGAGATCACAAGCACAGTGCTTCGGAGATGGAGATCACAAGCACAAGATGATGATGGCCGAGACACCACGTGATGATCGGGTGTGATAAGCTCAACGTTCATCTACAACAGGTGCAAGCCAGTTTTGCACACGCAGAATACTCAGGTTAAACTTGACGAGCCTAGCATATGCAGATATGGCCTCCAAACACTGGATACCAAAAGGTCGAGCGTGAATCATATAGTAGATATGATCAACATAGTGATGTTCACCGTTGAAAACTACTCCATCTCACGTGATGATCGGACATGGTTTAGTTGATTTGGATCACGTGATCACTTAGATGATTAGAGGGATGTCTATCTAAGTGGGAGTTCTTAAGTAATATGATTAATTGAACTTTAATTTATCATCAACTTAGTCCCGATAGTATTTTGCAAATTATGTTGTAGATCAATAGCTCGCGTTGTTGCTTCCCTATGTTTATTTTGATATGTTCCTAGAGAAAAACTATGTTGAAAGAGGTTAGTAGCAATGATGTGGACTTGGTCCGTGATCTGAGGATTATCCTCATTGCTGCACAGAAGAATTATGTCCTTGATGCACCGCTAAGTGACAGACCTATTGCAGGAGCTGATGCTGATGTTATGAACGTTTTGATAAAAGCTCGGTATGATGACTACTTGATAGTTTAGTGCACCATGCTTTACGGCTTAGAACCAGGACTTCAAAAATGTTTTCAATGCCACAGAGCATACAGAGTTGAAATTGGTATTTCATACTCATGCCCGTGTCGAGAGGTATGAGACCTCTGACAGTACTTTGCCTACAAGATGGAGGAGAATTGCTCAACCAGTGAGCATATGCTCAGATTGTCTGGGTACTACAATTGCTTGAATCAAGTGGGAGTTAATCTTCCAGATAAGATAGTAATTGACAGAGTTCTCT
>NW_025232297.1:2675-4267 GCF_018294505.1 Triticum aestivum | reverse complement strand
GTGATTATAAAGGTGCTCTACAGGTGTCTCCGAAGGTACTTGTTGAGTTGGCGTATTTCGAGATTAGGATTTGTCACTCCGATTGTCGGAGAGATATCTCTGGGCCCTCTCGGTAATGCACATCACTATGAGCCTTGCAAGCATTGTGACTAATGAGTTAGTTGCGGGATGATGCATTACGGAACGAGTAAAGAGACTTGCCAGTAACGAGATTGAACTAGGTATTGAGATACCGACGATCGAATCTCGGGCAAGTAACATACCGATGACAAAGGGAACAACGTATGTTGTTATGCGGTTTGGCCAATAAAGATCTTCGTAGAATATGTGGGAATCAATATGAGCATCCAGGTTCCGCTATTGGTTATTGACCGGAAACGTGTCTCGGTCTTGTCTACATAGTTCTCGAACCCGTAGGGTCCGCACGCTTAAAGTTCGGTGACGATCGGTATTATGAGTTTTTGTGTTATGATGTACCGAAGGTAGTTCGGAGTCCCGGATGAACATGACGAGGAGTCTCGAAATGTTTGAGACGTAAAGATCGATATATTGGACGACTATATTCAGACATCGGAAAGGTTCCGAGTGATTCGGGTATTTTTCGGGGTACCGGGGAGGTACGGGAATACGAGGAAGAAGTAATGGGCCTCATGGGCCAAGTGGTGGAAGAGAGGAGGCAGGGCGCCCCCCTAGCCCAAACCGAGTTGGACTAGGGGACCGACCCCCTTTCCTCCTTTTCCTCCCTCTCCTTCCTTCTCCCTCTCCTTCTTCCTTTCCTCCTCCTAGTAGGAGTAGGAAAGGGGAGTCCTACTCCTACTAGGAGGAGGACTCCTCCTCCTGGCGCGCCCTACAGGGGCGGGCCGGCCTCCCCCCTTGCTCCTTTATATACGGGGGCAGGGGGCACCTCTAGACACACCAGTTGATCTATTGATCTCTCCCAGCCGTGTGCGGTGCCCCCCTCCAACATATTCCACCTCGGTCATATCATAGCGGTGCTTAGGCGAAGCCCTGCGTCGGTAGCAACATCATCACCGTCATCACGCCGTCGTGCTGATGGAACTCTCCCGTGAAGCTCTGCTGGATCGGAGTTCGCGGGACGTCATCGAGCTGAACGTGTGCTAAACTCGGAGGTGCCGTACGTTCGGTACTTGGATCGGTCGGATCGTGAAGACATACGACTACATCAACCGCGTTGTGTTAACGCTTCTGCTTACGGTCTACGAGGGTACGTGGACGACACTCTCCCCTCTCGTTGCTATGCATCACCATGATCTTGCGTGTGCGTAGGATTTTTTTTTGAAATTACTACGTTCCCCAATAGTAGATGCTGAGGAACTCCGACGGGTGGGTCTTGTCGCTGTACTTCTCGCCAACATCGGGCTTGAACGTGCGGACGGGCCGGCCCCGGACGAGCCGATCGCTGGTATCCCCTTTTTCTTGGGGGCCATGGTGATGACGAAGTCGGCGTGGTAACCTTCAAACTGGATTTTCACAGCCTGCGCCCCCTACCTGGCGCGCCAGAGATGTCGGGGGAAACGACACCTATGGGATCACTGGAATCCCTTCTACGGTTGGCGGGCGCGGGGTCGTGG
>NW_025232297.1:0-1375 GCF_018294505.1 Triticum aestivum | reverse complement strand
ACTCGGTAATGCACATCACTATAAGCCTTGCAAGCATTGTGACTAATGAGTTAGTTGCGGGATGATGTGTTACAGAACGAGTAAAGAGACTTGCCGGTAACGAGATTGAACTAGGTATCGAGATACCGACGATCAAATCTCGGGCAAGTAACATACCAGTGACAAAGGGAACAACGTATGTTGTTATGCGGTCTGACCGATAAAGATCTTCGTAGAATATGTGGGAGCCAATATGGGCATCCAGGTCCCGCTATTGGTTATTGACCGGAGACGTGTCTCAGTCATGTCTACATAGTTCTCGAACCCGTAGGGTCCACACGCTTAATGTTACGATGACAGTTTTATTGAGTTTTTATGTACCGAAGGAGTCCGGAGTCCCGGATGAGATCGGGGATATGACGAGGAGTCTCAAAATGGTCGAGACGTAAAAATCGATATATTGGACGACTATATTCGGACTTCGGAAAGGTTCCGAGTGATTCGGGTAATTTTTGGAGTACCGGAGAGTTACGGGAATTCGTATTGGGCCTTAATGGGCCATACGGGAAAGGAGAGAAAGGCCTCAAAAGGTGGCCGCACCCCTCCCCATGGTCTGGTCCGAATTGGACTAGGGAAGGGGGGCGCACCCTTCCTTCTTTCTCCTTCCCCCTTCCCTTCTCCTACTCCCACAAGGAAAGGAGGAGTCCTACTCCCGGTGGGAGTAGGACTCCCCCCTATGGCGCGCCTCTCCCCTTGGCCGGCTGCCTCCCCCTTGCTCCTTCATATACGGGGGCAGGGGGTACCCCAGAGACACAACAATTGATCCTTGAGATCTCTTAGCCGTGTGCGGTGCCCCCCTCCACCATATTACACCTCGATAATACCATTGCGGAGCTTAGGCGAAGCCCTGCGTCGGTGGAACATCATCATCGTCACCACGCCGTCGTGCTGACGAAACTCTCCCTCAACACTCGGCTGGATCGGAGTTCGAGGGACGTCATCGAGCTGAACATGTGTAGAACTCGGAGGTGCCGTGCGTTCGGTACTTGATCGGTCGGATCGTGAAGACGTACGACTACATCAACCGCGTTGTGATAACGCTTCCGCTTTCGGTCTACGAGGGTACGTGGACAACACTCTCCCCTCTCGTTGCTATGCATCACCATGATCTTGCGTGTGCGTAGGAATTTTTTTGAAATTACTACGTTCCCCAACAGTGGCATCCGAGCCTGGTTTTATGCGTTGATGCTATGCACGAGTAGAACACAAGTGAGTTGTGGGCCATATAAGTCATACTGCTTACCAGCATGTCATACTTTGGTTCAGCGGTATTGTGAGATGAAGCGGCCCAGACCGACATTACGCGTACGCTTATGCGAGACTGGTTTCACCGTTG
>NW_025232296.1:9292-9941 GCF_018294505.1 Triticum aestivum | reverse complement strand
GCACTTCGTGTACAAACTGGACAATCTCTTTCGGAGTATCAGGGTTTCGGACGAGAACTCATCTGTTACACGGGCACTTCAATGTTTTTTAAACTTATTTGAACTCCGGACTTCTTTTGTGTTCAATATGCAGCATTCAAAGCGACGTCATCAATTTCCAACATGTTCTGACCTCATTTGTTGTTTTTCAGTCATTTACCTAATTGTTTAGGAGAGCTAAATGACCGTGAAATAGAAAATCACTACAAAATGAACTGTGAAAATGTTGAAACTTGGCATGGTATCATCATTTCACCCGCATAGAATGTGCGAAAGAGTAGAGAGGGTCACGGCAAAAACTGGACAAACTTCGTGTACAAACTGGACAATGTCTTTCGGAGTATCAGGGTTTCGGACGAGAACTCATCTGTTACACGGGCACTTCAATGTTTTTTAAACTTATTTGAACTCTGGACTTCTTTTGCGTTCTTTATGCAGCATTCAAAGCGACGTCATCAATTTCCAACATGTTCTGACATCATTTGCTGTTTTTGAGTCATTTACCTAATTGTTGAGAGAGCTAAATGACCGTGAAATTGAAAATCACTACAAAATGAATTGTGAAAATGTTGAAATTTGGCATGGTATCATCATTTCACCCACATAGCAT
>NW_025232296.1:0-640 GCF_018294505.1 Triticum aestivum | reverse complement strand
AGTCATTTACCTAATTGTTTAGAGAGCTAAATGACCGTGAAATTGAAAATCACTACAAAATGAACTGTGAGAATGTTGAAACTTGGCATGGTATCATCATTTCATCCGCATAGCATGTGCGAAAGAGTAGGCAGGGTCACGGCAAAAACTGGACGGACTTCATGTACAAACAGGACAATCTATTTCGGAGACTCAGGGTTTCGGACGAGAACTCATCTGTTACACACGCACTTCAATGTTTTTCAAACTTATTTGAACTCCGGACTTCTTTTGTGTTTAGTATGCAGCATTCAAAGCGACGTCATCAATTTCCAACATGTTCTGACATCATTTGTTGTTTTTCAGTCATTTACCTAATTGTTTAGAAAGCTAAATGACCGTGAAATTGAAAACCACTACAAAATGAACTGTGAAAATGTTGAAACTTGGCATGGTATCATCATTTCACCCGCATAGCATGTGCGAAATAGTAGAGAGGATCACGGCAAAAACTGGATGCACTTCGTGTACAAACTGGACAATCTCTTTCGGAGTATTAGGGTTTCGGACGAGAACTCATCTGTTACACGGGCACTTCAATGTTTTTTAAACTTATTTGAACTCCGGACTTCTTTTGTGTTTAGTATGCAGCATTCAAAGC
>NW_025232295.1:0-9943 GCF_018294505.1 Triticum aestivum | reverse complement strand
TCTCGATAGACGTGTACCGATGATGTGATCGTTGACACTGATGAAGACTCAATCTTATCTTCAGAAGTGCCAGGCAAGCAAAACCCCCTTGTTCATTCCGATAAAATCCCACTCTCTCGCTCCTGCTCTCTTTTACTGCATTAGGACAATACCGATTCATCTGTTACTTGCTGCGGTAGTTGAACCCCTTTATCCTCTGCATGACCTCTCATTGCCACAGTAAATAGATGAAACCCACTAGCATGAGTAGGAGTTGTTTGAGCCCTGTTGTGCCTACTCATTCATGTTTGTTTGTCATGCCTGCTACTGCTTAGAGTTGAGTCAGGTCTGATTCATCGGGGATGAATCAGAGGCGTGTGAACATGTCCTACTGTGTGTGAGCTAAGTGTGTGAACACGATTTGGTAAAGGTAGCGGTGAGAGGCCATGTAGGATTACATGGTGGGTTGTCTCATTGCAGCCGTCCTCAGGAACTGAGTTCTGTGTTTGTGATCCATGATTCAGCTACTACCACGCATTGGGCCCGAAACCAATGGACCCTCTCGGCTTCTTGATCACCCTTGTCCTCTGTCCAGGAGTTGCAAGTAGTTTCTGGTGTTTGTAGTATGCTGGAGGCCGTGCGCAGCGCTGACCGTAGGGGTGGGCTGTGATGCGGTAGGCACGTGGCACGGTGTACCGGGCGCCCTTTTGGTGTCTCGGGAACCCTGTTCACATCGTTTGGGGCTGTGAGTGAAACTCCGGCCGGATCTCCTCATGGATGGAACCCGAATAGGCGATAAACCTGGACTAGAGACTTGAGTGTTTAGGCAGGCCGTGGCCGACACCCACGTTGGGCTTCCGCTTGAAGGTTGCCGAGTACATGTCGTGTAAACGGCGGTAAGTGGTGAGAGCGTGTGTGAAGGAGTACACCCCTGCAGGGTTAACATCATCTATTCGAATAGCCGTGTCCGCGGAAAAGGACTTCTGGGTTGCTTATATCAGTTCATAGACAAGTGAAAGTGGATACTCTAAAATACGCAAGATAAGCGTGAGTGCTATGGATGGCGTTCTCGTAGGGAGACGGGAGCGGATCCATAGTGGTGTATTGATATGGTGAATATGTGGACTCTTGTGCGCCACCTCAAAGAGTTACTCGCAGTCGTAGTTCAGGATAGCCACCGAGTCAAAGCTGGCTTGCTGCAGTTAAACCCCACCATCCCCTTTGTTGATAATGATGCATATGTAGATAGTTCTGATGTAAGTCTTGCTGGGTACATTTGTACTCACGTTTGCCTATTTATGTTTTTACAGAGAGACTTCGGTCTCGCTAGTAGTTTCGCGTGGACTTCGACGTTTAGCTTGTTACCTCAGCTACGATCTTGTGCCCTCGGCAGGATCTGGTAGATAGTCAGGCTTCTCAGCCTTTTTCATTTATAGATGTCTGTACTCAGACATGATAGCTTCCGCTTGTGTTTTGATTTGTATGCTCTGATTGTTGGGTCATGAGACCCATGTTTGTAATATCTCGCTCCTCGGAGCCTATTGAATAAATTACTTGAGTCGTAGAGTCATGTTGTGATGCCATGTTGTATTTGCACATATCGAGCATATTGTGTGTATGCTATTGAAATGCTTGGTATGTGTGGGATCTGACCATCTAGTTGTTTATCTTTAGTAGCCTCTCTTACCGGGAAATGTCTCCTAGTGTTTCCACCGAGCCATGGTAGCTTGCTACTGCTCCGGAACACTTAGGCTGGCCGGCATGTGTCCTTCTTCGTTCCTGTGTCTGTCCCTACGGGGAAATGTCACGCGATGAATACCGGAGTCCTGTTAGCCCGCTACAGCCCGGTTCACTGGAGTCCTGCTAGCCCAGTGCTACAGCCTGGATTCACTCGCTGATGACCGACACGTTCGATGCTGGGTCATGGATGCCTGTCCCTGTAAGTTTGTGCCACTTTGGGTTTACGACTAGCCATGTCAGCCCGGGCTCCTTATCATATGGATGCTAGCGACACTGTCATATACGTGTGCCAAAAGGCGCAAACGGTCCCGGGCAAAGGTAAGGCGACACCCGTGGGAATACCGTGCGTGAGGCCGCAAAGTGATATGAGGTGTTACATGCTAGATCGATGTGACATTGAGTCGGGGTCCTGACAGCGTTGGTATCAGAGCTTGACTGCCTGTAGGATTACCAAGCCAAACTGGTCGAAGTTGAGTCTAGAAATTCTTAGTTATATGTAGGGGAATTGATTGTGGGATGGAACGTAAGGCTCTTTTTACTCCTTATACCTCATGCCCTTCTGATCTGAGTCATCTTATCTTTCCTACGGGGTTAAGGAACTAGGTCTTCTCATCTATCTATCAGGATCACGTGTTACTAATCCGTAGATTTATAAATTGTTGGATTTAAGCTTGAGTTCAGTTTCTACTACTTCCGTATGTTAATTGTTGATCTCGAAACCTTGATATTGTGCTTCTGAGTGGTTATGCCACCATTTTTGCGAATGTCTCAAATCCTTTCTGAGCATTTACAGCCGTTATGCTGTCCGAGTCATTCCAGGTTTCTAAATAGTCTGATGCATTTGCAAAATCCTTTTCCTCTGGTTTCGATGCTCCTTTATGCCAGCTCAATCACACTAATTGTTGAGTTGAGGTATTCTATTGCCTTGACATTATGTTGGAGTTACTATTATGGCCCTAGGTGTTTAGGGAGTCACCTAGTAATCTAGCAATGTTTTGTGATCCCAGTGTGATGATTCTGGCTTTTATTCTCAAAAGCATCCCGTGATGCCACTTAGTAGTAGGTATTCTACTCCTTGGGCTTTGAACCCGAGATTCACTCTACTTACCTCATGTTGATAGTGTTTGCTAGTTCCTTTAGGATATTAGTAACTTTGCGATAGTCCTCGAGGTCCGTGGTATTTCCTTCTTCCAAATACTATGAACCGCTTATGGCAGATGTTTATTGGATCAAAAGATCACAATTAGAGTACTCTTGAGGAGTTCTCCATTCATAAATCGTGACTCTGCCAGTTCTACCTTTCTGCATGGGTTATCCGGAAGAAATATGTTGAACTTCGTTCGACATGCTAATCCATGCATCCACAACTCAGAAAATCATATGTTCTTTTGAGTTGTCCCATCTTAGTTGTTTCCGACCCTCGCCTATCAATTGATAGTCAAGAGTATGCGTGCATTCGTCTGTCGATGCCTATTACTCTTGTGGCCCGTCAAGCCATTCCGTCCTGAATGACTAGGAGAAACAAACTCCAGTACCTCATCCATATTTAGGATTGGGTCAAAGTAGTTGTGTTCCGCAGATCAAGTTACAATCCAGCTTCTGGTCTGCTCTACCCTGAAGTATTACCTTCTTTATGACAGGAATTTCATGAGAATTGCACCACCTTTTGTGAATTCTTGACATAGTGATACTTCTCGCCATCCTTTTTCATTCCTCGGTTCCGTGTTGATGCAACCGAAATACCGACAAATGAATTGTGATGTGTGAAATCAATACTCCTAGCAACCTCGTTGCTTGGTAGTTAAAGGATAATAATTTTATTCTTAGTATGTTGGTTATTGAATCACCATTCTAAGATTGATCGTGCTACCTAGTCCTTATTTTGGTGCACCCTTCGATTGATGAGTTAGGATCTTGTCAAGTCCTCACTCATTTGATCATATCGTCTTGCCCTGAAAGGCAAGATTGTTCTCGAGCTTAGTAACATACCGGTGGTTCGTGATTTTCCGAATATCTTCTCGGAAGTATTACCAGGTTGTTCCCTGACTGTTATGTTGAGCTCGTGATCAAGTTGGTTTCTTGTGAACCACCCTTTCTCCAAAAATCTGTGTTGGATATCCCGGAGCTAGTTGGTTAAGCTAGACAACAACTTGGAGAGTTGGAGGATAAAAGCTTGCCTGACTTAGTTCGTTCTAAAGGGATAATCTTGTGTAGTGTGTGTTGAAGAAAGATGATATCTTCATCGATTGGTCCCTGTGATCAGTTGCTGGACCTATTGTCTTAGCAATCCTTTGATTTGAGTATGGGCTATCGTCAAATCAAATCAGTACCAATGATGCTCGTAATGTTGTCTTATTTGTGGTTGATCCCTCGAGCATACACCATTACATCTTTGGTCTGACCAATGCTATCACCGTGTTCACTTAACTATGGAATTCCTTTTAAAAGGAAACCTAGATGAATTGTTGTTGAGCCCATTGACAACATCCTTATCTCCTCCATGGTCTTGTTGGACAACAAGTTAGTGTTGGAAACTTTTGAAGCATTTTCTCCATGCTAGCTCATGAAGTATTTGTTTGATGAAAGGAGTGACTTCCTCTTATACACGTGCATTTGGTGAAAGTTGCCGCCGTGAATTTGAGGAAGTTAGTTTTGCTTCCTCTGGAATCATCCCAAGTCAGTCATGCATATGTGCGAAGTATTCTATGGTTTGGAGACTTGCAACCTTCATTCCATATGTGTTCCGAGCACACCAAGCCACTAATTGATTTGTTCAAGGAGAAGAAGTTTCTTCTTAAGAGCATGCCTTATGCAAGGACTTCAATATCCTCGATTATGGTTCCCCACCTGAACTCGGTAGTGTTTTGTTGTAAGACTACCATGTGATAATGTTTTGTCTAGGACAACGTGTTCACGTGTTTGTAGCAGAACCAACTCATGTTTTGGAGCTTGCTATCGTAGTTCATCTCCCGAGAATCCCGCAACGTCATCTCGTCGATTTGTGTTGCAAACTTTCATTTTTCTTCCTAGACTCGATGAGTCTGGAATATCCTGACACCAACCAGATCTGAATCTCAGGCAGATATGATGGTTGGAACATTTCCCAAGAACTATAATATTGGTCCCTCGATAACCGGTAAGGTGGATGTCGTGGCCAATACACCCAGCCGAAAGACCTATTATTGTAGTATCTTGATTGAAGAAGTTGGCCACCTTCCCATAAGGATTTCGTAGGATTTACCTCCGTAACTGTTCCTTATGGATTCTATTGCTCCCAAAGTCCGACCTTTTACTTGATGTTCTAGTTATCAAACCATATCTATGAATGGGTTACGCTAGCACATCAAGGAGAACATTAGAAGCGGAGTGCTAAATGTCTCTCGGTCGATCATCCAGATTTTATTTCCTTGGCCCCGCCAAGGGTGAAATTTGAGAAGGTGTTATCTTCCTTTGCATCTGCATCCTCCATCACCATTCATCATGGTAGTAGGTTGTGTTGCCAGGATCCTTGACATGGATATTGGTAAAACCTTGATGAATGTGGAAATGCTCAAGTTCTTGAGAGCACGCCCAAGCGCTACGTGTTATCATCGGCACTAACTGGGTTTGCTCTCAGTTTCCTCGGCAATGCTATGACCTTTTCAAACAGTGAATTCACTCTCTATTGTTGAGCCTCTCCCCAGTTACTAGAATCATTCCCAGCATTTGCATTTTGTTCCCAGCTTGCACCGCCGATGTGCCATTCTACCATGGGTCTCTTCCATTTCCGGTGATAAGCAAATTCATCCATTACGTTGTCTTCAACAAGGTAATCCACATCATCCAAGTCCGAGTATGCCATTCTACCGACCCCCTCCAAATGATCGCTTGTGATTGCCTTAGGCTGGTATAAAGAGTTTCAATGATCTTTGAATCAAAGGTAATTCTTTTTGCCACTTAAGGCAATAATCTACGAATCACCCCCCTCCAGGATGTTTCGTCGTGGTATCATGGCAACTCAACTCCTCGCTACGTGGGCAATCGTTTACCACCTTCTTAAGCGTGAAATTGTTGTCCACCTAGTGAACCTTCGTCATCCGTTTCTTTCCACCCCTCTTGATGTGTATCTCGTGTCTCAACCCGAGAGATGGCTCTATGTCTCATTCCGTGAGTTGTTCGGTCTTCTAGAAGATCGATCCTGCTAGAGTTTCCCTTTCCTCTCATTGTCATGTCAATTGGAGTTCTCAGAACAAGACGACAAGACAAAGATGGTGATCGAAACAACGTTCATTTGAAGTGCAACCTGGATCGTGAAGAGTATACTAGTTTGCGTTTCCCCTTCATCTTACCCTACGCTTGAATCTCGAGACGAGATTCTTGTTTAGTGGGGGTGAGTTGTCACATCCCTAGCTGCTGGTAGTGCTCTAGGCTAGCTCATGTGTGCATCATGTTTAAATTCTGAAAATTTGAACTGAGGGAATTTTGGAAGCCTCAAAAACTTAAATAAAAGAGGGGCAAAAACCATAGAAATCTCATTCATTGCTCCAAAATGCTCTTCTTAAATGTTTGATAATTTTTGGTAAGGGTTCTGGTCCCAACCAAAATATTAAACATTTTTGAGGATTTATTTTTGGGACTTTGGATTTAATTCATTAGCTATTTGAATTTGAATTATATTCATATAATTAGAATATAATTTCAAATACCCCTGATATATTTTATAAGCTTTTGGAAAAGTCCATTTAGCAATATAAAATATTCAGAGGAGTTTTTGGCATTGTTTGAATTATTTTAAATTCAAAACAGTGGCAAAATAAATTAAATAAAACAAAATAGGAGAAAAAAATAAAAAGAACAGAAGCCTACCTGGGCCACTTACCTGTAGCCGGCCCAGCTGGCCAGCTCCTCCCGCTGGCCCAGCCCACCGCCGCCTCCCTCCCCTGTCGCCTTCCTCCTCGCGCCAGTAGGCAGAGGAGGGACACGGCGCGCGCGCCCGAGCTCGCCACGCCACCATCCTGCTCGTCTGCATCGCCTGGCCACCGCGACGCCGCGCGTCATGTCCTCGGCGCCGCCCCGACCCCCCTGGACCCCCTCGCTCTCTCCCTCTCCCTTGTATCTCTCCTCTGCTTCCTCTCTCTCTCTCACTCGCCGAGCGCAGCCGCAGCCGCGCCACCGTAACGCCGCGGCCACCGTCTCCCCCTCGACCCCTCGCTGTGCTTGCGAGCTCCGCCTCGACCCCCTCTTCCTCCCCACCGATCCACGGCCCTCCGGAAGCCCTGCATCGCCGCCCACGTCGCCGTTCCCCTCCTCGGCCACCGGAGATCGTCGCCGTCGATTCGCTGCACTCCGACGCCCCCGAGCCCACTAACCCTCCCTACAGCTCCGCGGTGAGCCTCCGTGCAGAACCCCTCTCTCTCCCCTCGCGTTTGCGAGCTCTAGGCCATAGCTCCGCCGCGGCCGAACTCCGGCCGTCGCTGACCTCGTCACCGCCGTCACTACAGCCGCTTGAGCTCGTCTTGGAGCGTGTCACCGCACTCAGGAAGCCACCAGGAGCCTAACGCATATCCTAACTCGCCCTCCCGTGCACCACATCGCCAACCCCGCACTCACCGAACTCCGGCGCCGCCGCGAGCTCCGTTCCGGCGAGCCCCAGCGTTCCCGTAGCCTCCCACCTACCCCATCAGATGCGGGAGAGCCCGGGCTACGCCCCGGTGCCCTCAGCCGCCGCCTCCGTCGCCTTTAGCGCAAGTCCGGCGTGCCCCCGCCGTGCTCTGTGGTCGTCGCCGGCTAATCTCCGGCCAGCTGACGTGGCTGGCTTAATTAGCCACTAACCACCGCATCGTGTCACAGACAGCCGGGCCCCACCACCTAACTAACCGGCTAACTAAAATAGATTAGGTCTAATCTAATTGCAGTGGCCCCACGCGTCAGCTTTGACCGCGCTGACGTGGCCTTTGACCCGGCCCCACCTGTCATTGACACTAACTAGCCCTGTGCCACTGACGTGTGGCCCCCACACGTCAGGTTTGACCTGGACCCGCCCTGTTGACCTGATGACGTCAGGATAAGGTCATGCTGACGCAATAATTCCTTTCTGGAATTAAAATAAATTAGGAAATAATTTATAAATTCCAGAAAATTGTATAAACTTCTAAAATTCATAGAAATTCAACCGTAACTCCAAATTAAATAAATTATATATGAAAAATTATCAGAAAAATTCAAGGAATCCATCTGTACCATTTTCATGCATGTTAGAACAACTTATAGCTGCTGTTTAGCACAAATCAATTAAAGGGCATTTAAATAATCACATATGGAGTTTGAATTTGAATCTTGTATTCAAACCAACTTCATTTAATCTATTGCTAGTTGCATTAGCTCAAAACACATTCATTTTGCCATGTCATAGCATGCATCATATTGTGCATTGCATTGATCATGTTTTTCTGTATTTGCCGGTAATTGTCCCCTCTCGATAGACGTGTACCGATGATGTGATCGTTGACACTGATGAAGACTCAATCTTATCTTCAGAAGTGCCAGGCAAGCAAAACCCCCTTGTTCATTCCGATAAAATCCCACTCTCTCGCTCCTGCTCTCTTTTACTGCATTAGGACAATACCGATTCATCTGTTACTTGCTGCGGTAGTTGAACCCCTTTATCCTCTGCATGACCTCTCATTGCCACAGTAAATAGATGAAACCCACTAGCATGAGTAGGAGTTGTTTGAGCCCTGTTGTGCCTACTCATTCATGTTTGTTTGTCATGCCTGCTACTGCTTAGAGTTGAGTCAGGTCTGATTCATCGGGGATGAATCAGAGGCGTGTGAACATGTCCTACTGTGTGTGAGCTAAGTGTGTGAACACGATTTGGTAAAGGTAGCGGTGAGAGGCCATGTAGGAGTACATGGTGGGTTGTCTCATTCCAGCCGTCCTCAGGAACTGAGTTCTGTGTTTGTGATCCATGATTCAGCTACTACCACGCATTGGGCCCGAAACCAATGGACCCTCTCGGCTTCTTGATCACCCTTGTCCTCTGTCCAGGAGTTGCAAGTAGTTTCTGGTGTTTGTAGTATGCTGGAGGCCGTGTGCAGCGCTGACCGTAGGGGTGGGCTGTGATGCGGTAGGCACGTGGCACGGTGTACCGGGCGCCCGTTTGGTGTCTCGGGAACCCTGTTCACATCGTTTGGGGCTGTGAGCGAAACTCCGGCCGGATCTCCTCATGGATGGAACCCGAATAGGCGATAAACCTGGACTAGAGACTTGAGTGTTTAGGCAGGCCGTGGCCGACACCCACGTTGGGCTTCCGCTTGAAGGTTGCCGAGTACATGTCGTGTAAACGGTGGTAAGTGGTGAGAGCGTGTGTGAAGGAGTACACCCCTGCAGGGTTAACATCATCTATTCGAATAGCCGTGTCCGCGGAAAAGGACTTCTCGGTTGCTTATATCAGTTCATAGACAAGTGAAAGTGGATACTCTAAAATACGCAAGATAAGCGTGAGTGCTATGGATGGCGTTCTCGTAGGGAGACGGGAGCGGATCCATAGTGGTGTATTGATATGGTGAATATGTGGACTCGTGTGCGCCACCTCAAAGAGTTACTCGCAGTCGTAGTTCAGGATAGCCACCGAGTCAAAGCTGGCTTGCTGCAGTTAAACCCCACCATCCCCTTTGTTGATAATGATGCATATGTAGATAGTTCCGATGTAAGTCTTGCTGGGTACATATGTACTCACGTTTGCCTATTTATGTTTTTGGAGAGAGACTTCGGTCTCGCTAGTAGTTTCGCGTGGACTTCGACGTTTAGCTTGTTACCTCAGCTACGATCTTGTGCCCTCGGCAGGATCTGGTAGATAGTCAGGCTTCTCAGCCTTTTTCATTTATAGATGTCTGTACTCAGACATGATAGCTTCCGCTTGTGTTTTGATTTGTATGCTCTGATTGTTGGGTCATGAGACCCATGTTTGTAATATCTCGCTCCTCGGAGCCTATTGAATAAATTACTTGAGTCGTAGAGTCATGTTGTGATGCCATGTTGTATTTGCACATATCGAGCATATTGTGTGTATGCTATTGAAATGCTTGGTATGTGTGGGATCTGACCATCTAGTTGTTTATCTTTAGTAGCCTCTCTTACCGGGAAATGTCTCCTAGTGTTTCCACCGAGCCATGGTAGCTTGCTACTGCTCCGGAACACTTAGGCTGGCCGGCATGTGTCCTTCTTCGTTCCTGTGTCTGTCCCT
>NW_025232294.1:3414-9947 GCF_018294505.1 Triticum aestivum | reverse complement strand
AAACCAAAGAGACATACTACAAGTTCATTAAAGTTTAATTACAACATGAGCCAATCGATGTTTCAGAACTAGACAACTCGACTCAAGGGACCGGAGCATGGATGAAGCCGCCGTCTATCGTGGGAGTCATGAAAGAACGGGCGTTGTCATCCTGCATTTGTAGCATTGTGTCGATGTCACTGTTGGACGGTTGATTTCTGAGGTAGAACTGCCCCGAGGTACGAAGGACATCTTGATGGATGATTTCCGCAAACTCCGACTGGATGCGAAAGAATTCTTGTCGGAGGTCCGCGTCCTGGATTGCCGACACGCTCGCGGCCCAATCTTGGAGTTTACTCGGTAGCAGAAGTTGATGATGGTCCCGTACGATCGCCCGCATGTGATGGATGGCGTAGTAGGCACCCTTCTGACCGCCAGGCGGCTGCTTGACGCAGCAGAACGTCGTATTGTGGGAGAACACATGCTTGCCGTACTTACGAATAGGCCTGGTGAAGGTGCCTCCAGATTGGGCGTAGCCGGGGAGAACATCATCAAGAACCTTCTTGACATTTGTGTAGTGTACGTTCGACTGACGGTCCGGGTCGAAATACGTGGCCATGGAATATTTGGGGCTTAGGAGGATGAGCGTGCAACGTGTGTCACTGCAGAAAACACGGAATGTTAAAAGAAAAACGATCGAAAAGTAAGAATTCATATGTTACGGGCCGGTTGAGGGGAGGACTTACTCGGGAAAGTAAGGCACGAGGAAGTTATCCTTATCTTGGTTTGCCAGAATGACGCCTTCGAGGTAAGAACTCGCGACTTGCCGGTCCCCAGCGCTGCCCAAGATCTTGGCACGCATGTAGAAGGGGTCGACTATCACGATGTCCGGGGTCTTGTCGCGAATGATCCGCATCTCCATACTCAGCGAAAATAGCCGAACGAAGGTGTAGTGCAGCGGATGAAGGTTAAACATAGCAAAGATGTCATCAAACCGCGGGATGATCGTACCCCCAATGTCGCCATCCACAAAGCCCTTGCCCTCTGGCACCTTGGCCATGAAAACCGGGTATGCCACATCCTTCTCTCTGAGACGCCGCTTCTCCAAAGAAAGAACACTGTCGTGCAGACTCCGCATAGCACCGGTTGCAGCATTGAGCATATTTGGTGGTAGCATCGCCCTACCCGCCACATGCACCCTCCTCGAGATATCCTGCGGTGAAGGTGGCCCGTCCTGAGCACGGATCGTACTCGGTGCCGGCTGGCTCGCACCCTTCTCAGTCTTTCTTTTGCGTGCCTTCTTCTTCTCCTGTAATGGGACCGAGTTCTGCTCACAGACCGCCTTCTTGAGTGTGTTGGGGCTGATAATATTTCGCACCTCGCCTATCTGAGGCTCGGTGAAGTCAGCAGCTGGAGGCGTCTCCTGAGAGCTGAACGCCAGACGGCGCCTGTTGCAACTTGGCTTCTCCGCGGTACGAGCTAGATCGCACACGTCTTTTGTTGGGTTTGGTTCTTGAGAAGGAGGCCCCATGAAGTCGCCATCGTACCCATGCTCGGCAAAGTACTGATCGACGTTGCCAAATGTATCATCGTCGTCGTCGTCGTCGTTCTGATCCTGTGCCATATGCATGTTTGGATCCAGTGGCATAGGGATGTCCGGCACCGTTACGGCGGTCTTGCCATGGGGCCGACTTGGCGCCGGCACGACTGGTGGTGTTGTCTTTGGGGTGGTGTCCCCCGCCCCCAAACGAATCTGGCTCTTCGGCCAAAGCAGGGGCCAGCTCAGGCAGGCGCTGAGGGTCATCACGTCATCATCGTCGGCCCCGACGGGTCGAATCGGAGGTAACAAGTCGTCGCAGCCTTGCAGCACCCGAACCAGTTGAACCCTAAACAAGTTGGGTGGCATCTGGGTACCGTGGAACAAGGGGTTGCCCGGTTGAACGATTTTGCCCTTGGCGACATCGACCAACTCGTTGTTCACGAAGTGGAGGAGAGTGCACGGAACGTCGGCGGCGCCCTGCGAAAACATGTAGGGCGTCAGGGATGCCCAGTCAAAGGCAAGGAGATGAAGTCCTCGGCCGAGAGAGGCTTAATTAGTTACCGTGATGATGGCGTCGAGCTCGGCTAATGTCGAGGCACCGCCAACGGCGGGCGTGCAGTTGACGGAGCGGCCGCTTGCTGAAGAGGTGCCGGCCGGCGTACACCCGGGTGCATTAAGCTCCCATGCCGGCGTCGGAGACACCAATGCCGCCTCCGCCGGAGGCACCAATGGCCCCGCCATCGCATTATGCGAGTTGCTGGCCGTGAAGCTAGGAATCGGGGGCGGCCCCTGTTGGCCGCCCGCAATCCACGCACTCAACCCCAAGATCAAGGTAGGCACAAGGGCGGTGATCGTCGCTCCGAGTCGTTGTTCCACTTGCTCTTGGACAATCTCCGGAATCCGCGCCACCTGTGCCTTGAGTTCTTGAACCTCTCACGCCTGGCTTTCCGAGCTGGTCTTTTTCTCCTTCCGCACACCAGCGGTATAGTATGACCCCCATTTTGTCGACAAGCCTTTGCCGGCCACACGACCAGCTGACGTCGGCTTACTGAGCTTATCCTTGTTCTTCATTATATTCAACCCCCTATTTAGAGTGGTGTCCCAAGGGTTGCTCTGAGTCGACCCCGCGCTACTGCTTTCAGTCGCCTGCGGAAGGAATGTGAACCATTTAGAAATTCGGCTTCATTAATTAGAATGCAACCATATGGAGCTAATTACGCGGGGGTGTATTCCTTACCAGAACAAGCTCAAGCTGCCTGGTCTTCGGATCCGTGGTAAGCTCCTTTGTTTTCGGGTCCTTCTTGTACCGGGCCCTGACAAAGTTCCTGGTCTGCTTGTCACCGTATTTATCGAAGAGGGGCGGTAGGCCTTGCTCGGCACGGTCCGCCTCCTCCTTGTCCCATATAGGCTCCGCCACTCTGTAACCGACGGGACCGAGTGTGTGTTCCCCTATGTTCAGCTCCCGCATTTGTTTCCCCCACTCACTTGATTGGGAGCTTGCGGTGCTCGAGCAATTGATCTTGAAGTCGTTGTAGTCATCTTCGGTGATCGAAGGATTTTTCTCCTTGATCTTCTCATAACTCTCACCTTTCTCGATCATTCTCTTCACATTGCTTTTCCAAGTAGACAGGGCCTTGCTCATCTTCGTGAGGGCAGCATTGTTCACTTTATTCCCTTTGAGGCTTGTGTTTTCGAATTCAGCGGGGAACTTGTATCGTTCGTGCAGCTTCGTGAAGAGGAGGTGGCGCAAATTCCCCCGGTCAGGATGCCTCAGGTTCTCGGTGTTGATCGAGATGGTGCTCCGGACAATGCACCCGAGCTGAAGCGAGTACCCCTTGACTATTCGTTCGGGCGCCGTTGGATTCCCGTTGGAGTCCACTTCAGTAACTTCCTCCTTGAGGGTGCGGAGCACGATCGGGCGCCGGTCCTTCCGTTGCCTCTTCGGCTGGCTGCTATCTGTGCGTGCGCCGCCATCATCAGTGGTGGCATCCTCGGCGGCACCATCAGTGGTGGCATCAGTGTGGTCATCCTCGGCGGCACCATCCGTGGTCTCAAGATCGGTGGGGAAGGCGGCGGCCTCATACAAGTGAGGTTGTTCCTCCATCTCCTGGGACAGCTCCCAGAATGCCTTGCCGCCCGAACCCCCGGCCTCATCGTTGTGGGCCATGTTTCTCTCTAAATAGAAACAAAGTTTGGTCAAAAAGTTGGTTATTGTCAAGGAACAAGATCATGGTCTCATCATTTAGGGTTTGTCGACACCGAGGCATCCTAAAATCTAAGCTTTTATCATTGAGGGTTTTTCGACGCCAAGGCACCCTAAAAGCCTAACTTTTCATCATTTCGGTTTTTATCGACACCGAGGCACCCTAAAAGCCATGCATTAGTCACAAGTACGCCAGGGCACTTGATCCTACTTAATTAACTACTAAGATACCCCGGCCCATGCATTAGTCACAAGTACCCCATATGTCCTATTTTTAGCAAAGTCATGCTAAAATTCACGGAAAATTTCAGCATGACCTTTGCTGAAAATAGGACATATGGAGTACCCGAATTTGCCGGAACGGAAGTTAATCGACATTCCGGCAAACTCAAGGGCCTCTCGGGTGGACAAGGCAAAAAAGGCCTCCATCACAACATGGAAAATACATTGGCATGTGAAGAGGTGAAACAATATATGCATCTCCAAGCAGTATCATTCAACATTTTGGACAAAACACTACAAGCAACATGAGACACTGAAAACAATTGCTACCAATGAATCTACACTTCTATAACAAAATAAATCAGAAACTTAGTCTGTCATCATTAGGCAGCCACCATTAGTTATTCCGTTATGTTAAAGCAGAAATAGAAAAATAGATTGAAAACACTAAAATCAGAAACAAATCCAACTGTACAGGCCAATGCATATAGGAAAAGTGAGGGGTTGAACTTCATTTTTTTTCAGGTTTTCTTGGGTGTATGAGGTCTGCAGATCATATGATCCATTTGACTTATTATACTAACACTAGCATTTGACATATCTAATCCCGACTAACTGAGCTATGATTCACTTTTGTTATTGTGTTGTTCATGCAAAGACAGGCCGGGTGCGGCATTGTCGTGATTTGGTTTATGCCTCAATCAAACAATCAAGAGCAAAAGTTTACCTAAATACTAAACCGCTGATAGGGAACGGTCAGGAGGGCACTGGTATATGCTGATTATAGGCGTCTCCGCGTCCTAGTTAGGTGGGTCTCATATAGCGGAATCAGCAAAAAATTCCTTAAGGTGGATTATGGAACGAGAGATCATGTTAGTCAAGAATTACAACTCCTGTGCACAAACGAGGGGCTTCAATAACATGATCCGTGCAAGCAATAAACTCTCCATCTACTGATATCAATAGGCACAGATATGTTTTCGGCAACTGAAACTATCAATCGTTTTCCTGATTTTTAAAGATCAGCGACAAAAGCAATTTGCCCTAGCATGCAAACCAGCATTCTGGATTTGAATGAATTTCAAACTGCGGGTGGACTGTAGTTCATCAACAGTGACATTAACCAAATGAACATGACACCATAGCAGTATCAAAAATAGCACCAAGAAAAGTGCAAGCCCCCTCCCACTGCTTAGCTTGATTAGGCGCTTATTTAATGGAGCTAAGAAATATGGGTTTAATTTAGTACAATACAAACTGCAGCTAGATCAAACCAGAAGATATAAACAGAGTAATACAATGATGCATATATAACAGGTAAGGTGGCAGTGCAAGATAGGAACACTCGAGTTTCATCTTTAGGTTGCTTTCATGTTTAAGCCTGAAGTGTAATGGATGTTATGTTATTTGGGTTTCACAGAAATAAACTGGGTCGACGCTTAATCCCCTTTCATCCAAAACCGAGAGGGATTCGACCTGTTGGTGTCAACTGCTAAGTAATTAAGCTACAAGTAGATGGGGCAGTTTCCATCTTCTAACAAACCCGGGTGAGGAGTTGGGTTACACGTTTTTCTGACCAGCATCAGTCACAAACACAAACCGCGATTAAGCTAGCAGCAGCAGCACTGGTCTGGTAGCACCACACATTGCAAGGAATCGCTTTGTGAACCCAACACTTATGTAACATGATTCAGACTATTGCAGCACAATGGAATTTTAAGTTGCACACCGACACACGCGGAAGGGTGGATGATTTTTCAGTTGCACACCGACACACGCGGAAGGGTGGATGATTTTTCAGTTGCTCATGCTTTTTACAAATTGTAGCTACTGTTTTTTATACCTAAACAAAATTGCCCTAGCTATATTTGCTACTGTTTTTATACCTAATTTTTTGCTACTGTTTTTTTAATTTGCTACTGCTTTTTTTTATTTGCTACTGTTTTTATACCTAAACAAAATTTCCCTAGCTATATTTGCTACTCTTTTTTTATTTGCTACTGTTTTTATACCTAATGTTTTTGCTACTGTTTTTAAAATTGCTACTATTCTTTTAAAATTGCTACTGTTTTTTATACCTAAACAAAATTACCCTAGCTATATTTGCTAATATTTTTTATTTGCTACTGTTTTTATACCTAATTTTTTTGGTACTGTTTTTTTAAATTGCTACTGTTTTTGCTACTACCCTAATTTCCTAAAAGATTTCTAACTTTGCTAACTGTGCTAGATTTGCCCTAAAATTTACTGCCCTAACCCTAAAATTTGCAAACCCTACACCCTAAAATTTACAAAGGGGAAGGAGGAGGCCAGAGGGGGAGGGAGAGGTGGGGTCAGTACCTGAGGAGGCGGAGGAGGCCGGAGGGGACAAGGAGGAGGTCGGAGCGGCGCGGCGGTGGCGCGGACGAGGAGGAGGGCGAGGACGAGGACGACGGGGCGGCGGCGTCGGGAGAGGAGAGGGGAAGGGGATCGAGGGCGACGTCGAGGGGCGAGGAGGAGGTCGAGGCAGCGGCGTCGGGAGAGGAGAGGGGAAGGGGCAGCGGCGTCGGGGCGTCAGGGCGGAGACGAGGACGACGGGGCGGCGTCGAG
>NW_025232294.1:0-3404 GCF_018294505.1 Triticum aestivum | reverse complement strand
GAAGGGGATCGAGGGCGACGTCGAGGGGCGAGGAGGAGGTCGGGGCAGCGGCGTCGGGAGAGGAGAGGGGAAGGGGCAGCGGCGTCGGGGCGGAGACGAGGACGACGGGGCGGCGTCGAGGCGGCGGGGCAGCGGCGTCGGGAGAGGAGAGGGGAAGGGGATCGAGGGCGAGGGCGAGGGAGAGAGAGGGGATAGGTTATCTTCCAACAGGTACATCCATACTAATGGCGCACCTCACCCTGGTGCGCCATAAGTACATCCATACTAATGGCGCACCTCACCCTGGTGCGCCATTAGTATTTTTTTTGATTTCTGCTCGAGCCAACAGGTTATCTTCCACCTGACCTGATCCACACCAAGTTCCCTCTACTAGCTCGACCGGTCAGCAGCCAGTTCTCACACCAGGAGGTCCTGGGTTCGATTCCCAGGCCCCACAATTTTTTTTATGCATTTAAAATGCTGTTTGATATTTATTTGTGTTTAAATATGTTCAAACTTGTTTAAATCATAACAGTAATATTTTTTATAAGACAGTAATAATTTTTTTAAAAAATATCATCAAACAGTAATGCCGGTGGAGCGGGGGAGGGTGCGCGGGGTGCGGGGGGCCGGTGGACCGGGGGGTGCTCGGCGGCGAGGGGGACCGGATCTGGCGAGGTGGGATAGCGATCGAGATGGAGGGGGATCGAGATCGAGTGTCCATGAAATTTAAAAATATTCATGATAGTTCAAAAAGTGCCCATGAAATACAATCGAGAAATGAAGGCTACGATTTAAATACAATCGATCTTAGCTAGCTATCTGTTCACAATCTTCTTGCCCTTCTTTTTCGCAAATGGAGTTCTTCTGTGGAACGGACGTCCTTTAGGTAGGGTGGTCCTGCTTCTTCTTGTGGTGTATGCTGCTACTTCATCATCGTCGTCATGTTCGATTCTCGGGTCGCCATACTTGTCGAAGTCTTGCTCATTGGCTACTCCATCCATTCCGATGATCTTCCTTTTGCCTCTCCTCATGACAACACGACTGGGCTTTGACGGGTCGGTAATGAAGAAGCGTTGGTCCACTTGGGAAGCCAGTACCCATGGCTCATTTTTCGCGGTGACGTTTGCGCCTGCGGTCTTGGATTTGGCTTTGGGTATAACCATGGTGGTGAAATACCGGTCTTCTTTTAGGACGCTCTTGGCCCATCTGACACGGAACATCGGGACCTTCTCTCCAGCGTAGCTCAGCTCCCAGATCTCCTCGATCCTTCCGTAGTATCTGTCCTTGTCGTTACCGGTGTAGGATTCCATCGTTACCCCGGAGTTCTGATAACCATCGCTCTTCATGTCCTTGGCCTCGGTGTAGAATGTGTAGCCGTTGATATCGTACGCCTCATAGGTCATCAGGTTGTGCTCGGCGCCCTGTGACAAGGCGAATATGAGTTGTTCTTCCGCGGAAGAATCCTCATGTAAAGGGTACGACAGAAGCTTATGCTTGAACCAACGCGTGAAACATGAGTTGTGCTCTTTGAGTATATCTCCGTCCGTCCTCTGTTGGCCTCGGTCATTGTACGTCTTTTTAATAAAGGTTTTGTGCTCTACCAACCAAGGATCGACCACGTCTATGTGTTGTAGCGCGACTAGGTTTGCTCTTTCAAAGTCGGCGAGTCGACCCTCGAAGTCGACATGCATTTCGCGGCGACCCTCACGGTGACCCCATCCAGTGAGCCTGCCGAGGTGCCTGTTGACGGGCAGACCAACGGGGTTCTCGATGCCTAGATAATTCGTGCAGTAGGAGATGCACTCTTCGGTCAGAAAGCCCCTGGCTATGCTTCCTTCTGGACGTGACATGTTGCGAACGTATCCTTTGATGACACCATTCATCCTTTCGAACGGCATCATGCTGTGCAGGAACGTCGGCCCGAGTTGGATGATATCCTCCGTAAGGAAGTTTTACTCCTAGGAGGCAGGTGAAAAACTGCTCGATCTCCTCCTGACTTAGAGTGAAGCACGCGGGAGGGTAGTCATTTCCGGTCTTCTTGGCCTTTTTGCCTTTGCGACGACTTTCTGTGTCCTGCTTTGCCTCATCATCATCATCATCATCATCATCATCATCATCATCATCATCATCATCATCATCATCATCATATATAGCGTGAAGCTCCTGCCTGATGCCCATTGATTTCAAGTCTGCCCTTGCTTTCGGCCCATCTTTGGTCCTCTCTGGCATGTTGAGCAGGGTACCAAGCAGACTCTCGCACACGTTCTTCGTGATATGCATGACATCAAGGCTGTGAGGCACATGGTGGATCTTCCAGTACGGCAAGTCCCAGAAAACAGACCTCGTTTTCCATACCTTCAGCAGCGGCTCTGGCGCCTTTCGCTTCTTTCCCGGCTCTGGCGCCTTTTGCTTCTTTCCCGGCAGTGGGCAGTCTTTCCAATTTTTCAACAGCTTGTCTATTTCCTCGCCGCTCCTCGTACACGGGCGTTTTCGGGGTTCTGTTTCACCATCGAACAGATCCTTGCGTTTCCTCCACGGGTCATCGTCGCGAAGCCACCTTCGATGTCCCATGAACACGGTTTTCGAAGACCCGGGATCTCTATCTAGCTGGTGATATGTTGTGTCATCCATGCACCTTACGCATCCAGAAAATCCGTGGACTACCTGCCCCGCAAGATATCCGTAACCGAGATAGTCGTGCACCGTCGTGAGCAGTGCGGCTCTCATAGGGAAATACTCTTTCTCTGCGGCGTCCCACGTATTGGCTGGCGTTTTCCACAGCGTGTCAAGCTCCTCTTTCAGCAGCCCCAGATACAGATTGATGTCGTTCCCTGGTTGTTTCGGCCCTTCAATTAGCATACTCATGTGAATGTACTTCCTCTTCATGCACAACCAGGGGGGAAGGTTGTACATCCACACAAACACAGGCCAGGTGCTATGTGTGCTTCTCTTGCTGCCAAACGGATTGACTCCATCGGTGCTCGCGCCCAGCACGATGTTCCTTGGATCGTTCCCAAATTCTGGGTATTCGAAGTTCAATGCTTGCCACTGGCTCGCATCCTTAGGGTGACTCAGCATCTTGTCTTTTTTATCTATCTCCGGATCATTTGCGTCATCTTCTCGCTTCTTCTCCTCCCTATCCGCGTGCCAACGTAGGAGCTTTGCTACCTTAGGATCCGCGAAATACCGCTGCAGACGAGGAGTGATCGGAAAGTACCACACCACTTTTCGAGGAGCTTTCTTCCTCTTCTTGTATCGAGTGACACCGCACACCGGACATATTGTAGACTCCGCGTGCTCGTCCCGATAAATGATGCAATTGTTCATGCACACATGGTATTTCACGTGCGGTAAATCCAGAGGACACACGATTTTCTTCGCCTCCTCCAAACTGGTCGGGCACTTGTTCCCCTTGGGAAGAC
>NW_025232293.1:0-9950 GCF_018294505.1 Triticum aestivum | reverse complement strand
AAATGATCAGAAAAATCCAATCTATCCATCTGTACCATTTTCATGCATGATCAAACAAGTTAAATTGATGTTTTAAGCAGAACAAGAAAAGGCACTTTAAAAGGCCATATTTGAATTTGAAATTTGAATCCTTGATTCAAATTTGTTCAAACCCTTCTGGCTTTAGTTGCATTAGCCCAACACACTCATATTGCCATGTTTCATGCATGCATCATATTGTTGCACATTGTTTGGTGATGCTTGTGTATCGATGTCCTTTGCGACAGGTTCTGTCCCCGAGGAGTACCGTGATTACCCTAACGAAGAACCGTATCCGTGCATCGAACCATCAGGCAAGCAACCAACCATTTGATCATATCGATACAATCCCATGTTCTCGCTCCTGCTCTCTTTTACTGCATTAAGACAACGCGATTCAAACTGCTGTGTGCTACGGTAGTTGAACCCATTTCCTCTGCATGACCTGTCATTGCCACAGTAAATAGATGAAACCCACTAGCATGTGTAGGAGTTGATTGAGCCATATGTATGTGTTGTTCCTACCTTGCTATGCCTGCTATGCTTAGAGTCGTGTCAGGTCTAGTTCATCTGGGTGATGGGCTAGAGTGAAAGGTTAATGTCGGTAATGAGAGTGGTGTGGTGAACACGATTTGGTAAAGGTATCGATGAGAGGCCATGTAGGAGTACATGGTGGGTTGTTTCATTGAAACCGACCTTAAGCACTGAGATCTGTATGTGTGATTTAAGAATCAGCTACTACCATGCATTGGGCCCGAAACCAATGGACCCTCTCGACTTCTTATTCACCCTAGTTCTCCGTCCAGGAGTTGCAAGTAGTTTCTGGTGTTTGTAGCCTACTGGAGGCCGTGGACAGCGCTGACCGTAGGGGTGGGCTGTGATGCGGTAGGTACGTGGCCGGGTGTACCGAATACCCGTTAGGTATCTCGGGAACCCTGTTCACATCGTTCGGGGCCGTATGGGAAACTTCGGCCGGAGTCCCTGCGGATGGAACCTGAATAGGCGATAAACCTGGACTGGAGGCTTAGGTGATTAGGTAGGTCGTGGCCGACACCCACGTTGGGCTTCCGCTTGAAGGTTGCCGAGTACATGTCGTGTAAACGACGGTAAGTGGTGAGAGCGTGTATGAAGAAGTACCCCCTGCAGGGTTAACATGATCTATTCGAATAGCCGCGTCCGCGGTAAAGGACTACTTGGTTGCCTATACAGTTCATAGACAAGTAAATGGAAACTACTAAAAGCCTCAAGATAAGTGTGAGTGCCGAGGATGGCTCTTCCGTAGGAAGACGGAGGTGGATCCTCGGTAGTGTATCGAAGTGGTGAGTAGTGGACTCGTGTGCGCAAAACCATTTCAAGTTGGAGTACCGTAGGATAGTCTAGCCAAGAGTCAAAGCTGGCTTGCTGCAATAACTCCACCAACCCTTCTTGATACTATGCATGTATGTAGGATCTGATGTAAGTCTTGCTGAGTACCTTTGTACTCATGTTGCTATAATCTACATTTTTACAGAAGACGCTGCAACCCCTTCTGATGGGTTCTATGTAGACGTTGACATCAACGAGTAGGCTAAAGACCCAGGTGGTGACCCTGAGCTTGTGAAGGACCACGTAGTATAGCTAGGCTTTCCAAGCCTCTTTTATTTTACTAGTTGTCTGTACTCAGACAAGTTACTTCCGCTGCTGGTTTGTATGACTGTATGACTTGTATGTGGGGTCGTGAGACCCGTACCTTGTGTATGTCATGTATGGCTCACTGAGCCTTAAATAAAGTACTTGTGTCATAGAGTCATGTTGTGATGCTTCGTTGTATTTGCACATATCGAGCATATTGTGTGTATGATTGAAATGCTTGGTATGTGTGGGATCTGACTATCTAGTTGTTTATCTTTAGTAGCCTCTCTTACCGGGAAATGTCTCCTAGTGTTACCGCTGAGCCATGGTAGCTTGCTACTGCTCTGGAACACTTAGGCTGGCCGGCATGTGTCCTTCTTCGTTCCTGTGTCTGTCCCTTCGGGGAAATGTCACGCTTTGAGTACCGGAGTCCTGTTAGCCCGCTACAGCCAGGTTTACCGGAGTCCTGCTAGCCCAGTGCTACAGCCCGGACCCACTTGCTGATGACCGACACGTTCGAAGCTGGGTCATGGATGCCTGTCCCTGTAAGTCTGTGCCACTTTGGGTTTACGACTAGTCATGTCAGCCCGGGCTCTTTATCATATGGATGCTAGCGACACTATCATATACGTGAGCCAAAAGGCGCAAACGGTCCCGGGAAAAGGTAAGACGACACCCGTGGGGATACCGTGCGTGAGGCCGCAAAGTGATATGAGGTGTTACCAGCTAGATCGATGTGACATCGAGTCGGGGTCCTGACAGCGTTGGCATCAGAGCCGGACTGCCTGTAGGTTCTCCAAGCCAAACCGGTCGATGTTGAGTCTAGAAATTCTTAGTTATATGTAGGGGAATTGTTTGTGGGTTGGAACGTAAGGCTCTTTTTACTCCTTATACCTTATGACTTTCTGATCTGAGTCAGTCCATTCTTCCACCGGGGGATAAGGAATTAGGATCTATTCTTTCTATCAGGATCACGTGTTACTAATCCGTAGTATCTTATAAGTTTGATGGTTATCAGCCTAGTTCAGTTCTACTACCACCTTATGTTGTTGGAATGGTTTCAGAACTTGATATGATGATGTTGAGTGTGTACGAAATCCTTTGTCAAATGTCTCAAAATCCTTTTTGAGCATTTACAGCTGTTATGCTGCCGAAATTTTGCTAGAAATTCTAATGCCTTTGCATTATAATTGTGCTTTCAGATGGCCACTCGCGACCTCAATCAAGTGGTTCGCCTGACTCGATGCCTAGATGTACCCGGCCATACTGCTAAGTTGGTCAGGGTAATGACTGAGGCTGGATACCGCTGGTATCCTGAGTACACGGTCGAAGAACAATTCCGAGATTTTAATCAAAGCCAGTATCTCTGCACTGTCAGGATATTTCCATCTTATCCTGGATCCACTGAGCCTCTTCACTGCTCCTATGGACTCGGGGTTACTATCGAGATGGCTGTGCAGGATGCCGCCTACTCTATGATGACCATTATGCGAGTCAGATCTGGTCTATTTCGGGACTCTGACTTCCGGTATATGCCAGGATCACTTCCGGGAGCACAAGGGTATCTCCAGGCTATCTATGCTGACTCCACTCAGGAGGATTCACGGACTCGCACCACTGCTGAGATGCTCGAGGATAAGGACCGTGAAAATCGGGCCTTAAGGTTAGAGCTCTTCAATACCCGTGCTGACCACTGGGCCACTTTGACTCGGTTCGCACCGGCGGTGCAAGCTGGATATTCAGATAGGCGCGATCTCTATCCTGTGAGATCTGCTCTGCCAGACGTGATGGTTTGGCGTGATGTAGGAGGCATCACCCCACCTCGCGGTCCCCGCAGGCCACCGTTTGTTGGTCCAAGGCCTCATCCTAGCCCCTATGGTCCACAAGCTCCGCGAGACCGTCTGTTTCCGGATGATCATGTTGAACTTCCAGGCTATGGAGGTGACTTCTACGAGGACTACTACGGATCGGTCTGAGTTAGTAGTAGTATCACTAGTTCGCACTAGCTGTGTCGTCTATCGTCCTGCATGACTCGTGGGATATGACCTAGTTTGTACTCTTTCCGGAGATGTAGAAAAATAATGTATAGGAGCTTGGAATGCCTCCGATGAGATGTAATCCTCTTTTCACCGTAATAGTACTTGTTTGGTCTTGTACTAAACCCTGTATGGTGTGTATGACGATGGAATAAAAGAAGCAGTTTCTGTATCTACCATGTCATACGGATGATCATCTTGCATTTCGAGTTATTCCTTACCTTCTATATCCTATGTCGGAATTTTACCATTCTGACTAAATCATTGTCTTGTTACCTAGGATGGTCAACACGCGCGCTAACCCTGCTTCCCAAGAGCAGGCCGAAGGCAGTGAAGCCAGGAATGAAAATCTGCCTCATCCTCCTTCACTAGCCGAGGTGATGATGGAAGCTGAGAGAAACAAGCGGGAGACAAACCGTTTGTTGGAGCGTATTGAACAGAATACAGCACACCATCAGAGGGCTAACGTGGTGTCACTCAGTGATTTTATCAAATTGCATCCACCCACGTTCCACCACTCCGTCGAGCCTCTCGACGCTGATGACTGGCTTCGCAGTATCTCTCACAAACTGCGTTCTGCGCTGGTAGCGGAGGCTGACAAGGTCACCTTTGCTGCATATCATCTTGAAGGCCCCGCCAGTCTATGGTGGGAGAATTATGGAGCTATGCGCCCAGCGGGCCATGTCACTACTTGGGCTGAGTTCAGCGAGGCTTTCAGTGAACATCACATTCCGGAGGGTCTCATGGACCGTAAACGTGAAGAATTTTGCAGTTTCACCCAAGGCCGACTTTCTGTGGATGCCTATAGCAGGGAGTTTGGTAATCTCGCCCGATATGCAACCGAGGAAGTTTCTACTGACGCCAAGAAGCAAGCAAGGTTCCGTAAGGGCCTTAGTCCTGAGCTTCGCCGCGACCTCCGTCTGCATGAGTGCACATCTTTTTCGAAACTTGTCAACAAAGCCATCAGTGCTGAAACTGGTCAGACTGACTATGACGCAACACGCAAGCATGGACGTGACACGGGTTCCTCATCCGGTGCTGGTCCTCAGAAGCGCCGCGTGTGGGTACCCAACACCGCCCTGCCACCCAGATTCACACCGAGGCCATCTTTCCAGGCGCCTCGCCCCGTTCAACAGTCTGCCCCAGCCAAGCCCTATGGGGGTCCAACCAATAATGCTCCTCCACGTACCAGTTCCGTGACTTGTTTCAAGTGTGGGGAATCTGGTCATTATATGCGTGAGTGTCCCCAGACCAACCCCAATCAATCTGCTAAAGCTGTTGGCCGTGGCAAGCCGACAGGAAAAGTGTTTCATGCTAAACCGGTCACCGCTTCACGTGGCCATGTCAATTGTGTCTCTGCCGAAGAAGCTCAAGAGGATCCCAACGTCGTTCTCGGTACGCTTCTTGTTAATTGCCACCCGGCATCTGTTCTTTTCGATACAGGAGCCTCTCATTCTTTTATATCTGAAAATTATGCTCGTTTGCATAACGTTGCATTCTGTGACATGCCATCCACTATGGAAATCTCTACCCCTGGGTCTAGATGGCAGACCTCTAGGGTAAGTTATGGAAATGAGATCCAAGTCGACAGACTTGTTTTCCTTGCATCTTTGATAGCCCTTAAATCTTCAGATATTAATATCATTCTGGGTATGGACTGGATGTCAGCTCATCATGCCCAAATTGATTGCTTCTCTAGGACTGTTCAACTCACCCACCCTTCGGGGAAGATAGTCAATGTCTTGACCCGAATAGCCAAGCGACAATTATATTCTCTTAACGCCAGCCCTTTGCCAGACCTTGAGGACGTTCCGGTAGTCCGTGACTTCCCGGATGTCTTTCCAGAGGAATTGCCAGGTGTTCCACCTGACAGGGATGTTGAGTTCGTAATAGACCTCATTCCAGGAACCGTTCCGATTGCTAGAAGACCCTACAAGATGGCACCTCTAGAACTAGCCGAACTTAAGAAACAACTCGATGAGTCCTTGAAAAAGGGTTTCATCCGCCCTAGTTCATCTCCGTGGGCTTGCCCCGTCCTGTTCGTCAAGAAGAAGGATGGTACGGACCGGATGGTTGTAGATTACCGACCTGTCAACTTGGTCACAATCAAGAACAAATATCCACTTCCCAGGATCAACGATCTGTATGATCAGCTCGCTGGATCCTCAGTCTTCTCTAAGATGGATTTGAGGTTGGGCTACCATCAAATCAAAATCAGAAACGGGGACATTCCTAAAACGGCCTTTGTTACTCGTTATGGCCAATACGAGTACACCGTCATGTCCTTCGGATTAACCAACGCTCCAGCCACCTTTTCTCGGTTAATGAACTCAATCTTCATGGAGTATTTGGATAAATTCGTCGTAGTTTATCTCGATGATATACTCATCTACTCCAAGAACGAGGAAGAACATGCCGAACATCTAAGGCTAGTGTTGAAGAAACTTCGAGAGCATCGCCTTTATGCCAAATTTTCTAAATGTGAATTCTGGTTGTCAGAAGTGACCTATCTGGGTCATGTAATATCTGGTAAAGGTATTGCTGTTAACCCTGAGCGAGTTCAAGCCGTCCTTAATTGGACTCCACCCGAATCGGTCAAGCAAGTTCGGAGTTTTCTAGGCTTAGCAAGCTATTGTCGTCGCTTTGTCGAGAACTTCTCCAAGGTTGCCAAACCTCTAACCGAACTCCTCAAGAAAGATAAGAAGTTCGAATGGACTCCACAATGTGAGCACAGCTTTCAGGAACTGAAAAGACGCCTGACCTCTGCTCCCGTGCTGGTACCGCCAGACTTCTCCAAGGACTTCGTTATGTACTGCGACGCCTCGCGACAAGGACTAGGTTGCATTCTTATGCAAGATCGACACGTAATTGCTTACGCTTCACGGCAACTGCACCCACATGAGGAGAATTATCCTACTCATGATCTAGAGCTTGCAGCCGTAGTCTATGCACTTAAGACCTGGCGACATTACCTCCTCGGTAATCGTTGCGAAATATTCACTGATCACCAAAGTCTGAAGTATATTTTCACCCAACCGGATTTGAATCTCAGGCAGAGACGTTGGGTTGAATTGATCACTGACTTCGACTTAGGAATAACCTATACCCCAGGGAAAGCCAACGTCATGGCTGATGCGCTAAGTCGTAAATCTTATTGTAACAATCTGATGTTGCAACAAAGTCAACCGCTTCTCCATGAGGAATTTCGGAAACTTAACCTTCACATTGTTCCTCAAGGTTTTCTCTCCACCTTGGTGGCAAAACCTACCCTTACGGATCAAATTATCAAAGCACAGAAGGTAGATCCGGGAATCCCCGCATCAAGAGGAACATTCAGAAAGGAATTGCGGATTGTTTCTCCATTAATGATCAAGGAGTCGTATACTTCGGGGATCGACTAGTAGTTCCCAAAGTGCGCAACCTAAGGCGATTAATCCTTAAGGAAGCTCATGAATCTCCTCTCACTATTCATCCCGGTAGTACCAAGATGTATCAGGATCTACGCCAGAGGTTCTGGTGGACTAGGATGAAGAGAGAAATTGCTCAGTATATTGCAAATTGCGACGTCTGTCGTCGTGTAAAAGCAGAGCATCAACGGCCTGCTGGCACCCTTCAACCCTTAGCTATTCCTGAATGGAAATGGGATAAAATTGGTATGGATTTCATTACCGGCTTTCCCAGGACCAAAAGAGGGAATAATGCTATTTTCGTCGTGGTCGATCGTCTTTCCAAAGTAGCTCATTTCTTACCTGTTCGTGAGAGTATAACCGCTAGCCAGCTGGCAGACTTATACATCTCCCGAATAGTGTCCCTCCATGGTGTTCCTTTGGAAATCAATTCGGATCGAGGAAGTCTTTTCACCTCTCGATTTTGGGAAAGTTTCCAAAATGCTATGGGGACTCGTCTCTCCTTTAGCACCGCTTTCCACCCTCAGTCAAGTGGTCAAGTGGAACGCGTCAATCAAATTCTAGAAGACATGCTTCGAGCCTCTGTTATCTCTTTCGGAATGGACTGGGAGAAGTGCCTTCCATTTGCCGAATTCGCTTACAACAACAGCTATCAATCCAGCTTGGGTAAAGCCCCTTTTGAAGTTCTCTATGGACGACGATGTCGAACACCCCTTAACTGGTCAGAGACCGGGGAAAGACAATTCTTTGGCCCGGATATGATTCAGGAAGCAGAAGAACAAGTTCGTATCGTTCGTGAAAAGTTGAAAACAGCCCAATCTCGTCAAAAGAGTCAATATGACCGAAAACATAAGGCTATGACTTTCGAGGTTGACGAGAAGGCTTATCTTCGGGTCACCCCTCTGAAGGGAACCCATCGTTTCGGTATCAAAGGCAAATTGGCTCCTCGTTACATTGGACCTTTTCGCATTCTTGCCAAACAAGGAGAAGTTGCCTACCAGTTGGAACTACCTCCGCACCTCTCCAGAGTTCACGATGTCTTCCACGTTTCTCAACTCAGGCGTTGCTTCTCGGATCCTATCCGTGAAGTGGACCATGAAACGCTTGATCTCCAAGATGATCTTACATATCGAGAGTACCCCATTCGTATCCTCGATCAGTCCGAACGTACCACGCGACGTCATAATATCATGTTTCTCAAGGTTCAATGGTCGCACCATTCTGAGGATGAAGCAACTTGGGAAAGGGAGGATCGTCTTCGACTTGAATATCCCGCCTTCTTCGCGGAGGAACCCAAATCTCGGGACGAGATTCTTTTGAGTGGGGGTGAGTTGTCACACCCTAGCTAGTCATGCATTAGAGTGTTGCATCATGTTTACTCTTTCATCAGAAACTTGAAATGGGGATGACAGAACCCCCAGTCCCCTCTGAAACCAACTAGGGTTACTAAAATAATTTTTCAATGAACCTGAAATGCCCTTCTAAAATGCCCATCATTTTTGCCTTGGTTCAGAACCTCTGCCAAAAGTGGTGCACATTTTCCTAGGCCATCCTAAGGTTTTTGATTTAAATCATAAATATTTGAATTTGGGCATTTAAAATAATATAAAATATTTAAATGCTCAAATATCTCCAAACTAAAATGTTTCATGTTGGAAATAATCCAACTATGGACCAGGAGTAGTTTGGTGATTTTTGGAGTTGCCTAGGTATTTTATTTAATTCAACAAAGTTGCAGATATATTAAATAAAAACAGAAATAGAAAAAAAAGGGGAAAACTTACCTGTGCGGCCCAGCCAGCTGGCCGGCCCAGCTAGCCAGCCCAACCCACCACCGCCGTCGTCCTCGTGGCGCCAGTCGGCTAGGCGTGTGGCCGGCGCGCGCGCACGGCCACCGCGCCACGCCACCTCTCTCCCTGCCTGCCTGCCCTCCCCTCCTCGACTCGGTGTCCCTGGACGACGCCACGCCTCCTCCCTGCTCTCTCTCACTCTCCCCCGGCTCTCCCTCGCTCTCTCTCTCACACGGCCGAACACCACCGTCGCCGCCGTTCGCCACAGCAGCCGTCTCCGACCACCCCTCGCTCCCCCGACTAGCTCAGGAGCTCCGCCTCGACTCCCTCTTCCTCCCCACCGCTCCACAGCTCCCCGGAAGCCCTGCATCGCCGCCACGTCGCCGTTCCCCTCTTCGGGCTCCGACCACCGCCGCCGTCGAATTCGCCGTCTCCAGCGCGTCCCCGAGCCCGCTTCGACGCCGACTGCAACCGCGGTGAGCTACGCCACCGTTTCCCCCTCTCCTTCCCCTCGTTCCCTCACCGTAGCTTCCTCCCCACCACGGCCGAACCTCCGCCGTCGCCGAGCTCGCCGTCGACGTAGCTCCGGTGACCATTTGGTCACCCCGGCGAGTCCAACGAGTTCACAGAACCCCGTAGAGCATCCCTAGCGCCTCGCTTTGCTCGACTTCGAGCTCCAGCACCGATCCCGTGCACGACCGAACCCCGGCGGCCGCAGCCGAGCTCGCCGCCGTCGACTCCGGCCACCCCGACCCCAACGGGCTCCGCCAAGAGCTGCGGGTTGTCCTCAGCTCCACTCCGGTGGCCTCCGCGGTCCATTTGGTGGCCGAAACGACCAAAATCACTTCCGCCGCCGCGTCGGGCTCGCCGGCGACTAAACGCCGGCAGCCGACACTGACTTTGACCACGGGTGGGCCCTGGTTGACTCCCCTGAGTCAATGACAGGTGGGGCCCAGCCCTGTTAATTAAACAGGATTAGTTTTAATTAAGTTTTAATTAAAATAATCACCCTGACATGCGGGACCCACTGTCAGGTTTGACCCAGACCTGTTCCGTTGACCTGCTGACGTCACACTGACGTCAGGCTG
>NW_025232292.1:7557-9951 GCF_018294505.1 Triticum aestivum | reverse complement strand
TATTAGTACTCTAGTTAGCAAAAAAACATTAAGTTCTCTCGCCGATAGGAATAAAACACCATGTATTTATTTACAGAGGGAGTAGTACATTTTTCGTGACATGCATTACTAGATATTGCTAGTCAAATACTAAAATCCAGATGGACGTGGTAGTACTCCTAAATCCAGATGGTGGTGCTACTAGTACTAGTAGTAGTACTAACAATGTAGTAGTAGGAATACTAGCACTGTACTACCCGTTGGTCAAATTATTACGTGTTGCTCCTCACAGTGAAGTGACAAGACCCTGCACCGGAGATGACACCTGAGTATAGGCGCCGTGTTCGGCATATCATAGTCAACCTCACCGTCTGCAGTCACTATCATCATGGCTGTAGAGCTAGCCTGCTTACAACTAGCCCTGTTTGACATAATTTCCCGTGCGTAGATGCCCGTGCATTGCACGGAACACCAAGATTGGGGGTGGACGGCTCCGGCAGCGGCCATCGCGCCAGATTTTTCCATGACCTTCTAGATGTGGTGGGGAGGAGATAAGGCTGATTGTGAGAGTCGAGGAGTTGTTTGTAAATAGGGAACAAGTGCGGGCATCTTTTTGCAAAAATGGAGAAGCTTGGTTTGTATGCGTCAGATCTAGATCGGACGGCTATTGGTGAAAGATGGGAGGCACAACATCATCACCAACTCAGGACCTGTTTGACTCGCGGGATTTTGAAAACGCAAGAATAGGACACGGCAATATTACAAGTTTCAAACTGATATTACAAATGTTAGGAGTAATGCTGCACCTACGAAGAGGGAATTACTAGGAAGTTTACGTAAGAACTTTCGTTACTTTAGGTGGATGCAGCATTATCGTACAAACTAAAATCCACCGCCCTGACAAGTCACTAATTGGAAAATAAGTTTTCGAGTCTCTAGCCACTTGTTGTTTCAAAAACAAATTCAGCTTCTGCGGAGACTTTGTCATTTAGGCTTAGACGCTTGCGGTGATTAGCACGCCATTCATTGTTGCGCCAGAGAACGCCAAACCTCATTAACTTGAGCACACTTGCCTCAAGAACAAAGAACCTAGCCAATTTAATCTCAGATGTGTTGCCTCGGTAGTCGATCAGATCAATTTCTGTAAGATGGAGATCGAGGCATTCGATGAGATTGTTATAGTGCAACACATTTTTCACTTTCGGGTCTTTTTTTATCTGCAAAAGAAGAGAACATATTAGAGCAGCTGGCTGCATAAGATTGTCGTGTCATCAAGAGGTACCAATATCATTCGCTCATATGATAGGGTTGGCTGGCTAGTGATATTTTTCACTCTCTCTCTCTCTCTCTCTCTCTCTCTCTCTGTTTCCTCTCATTTAACTAGGAGCACGTGAAGAGCTTGGGCATTTGTTGCCTTCCACTATGTGGCCGATGCCATATTTTGCAAAAGTATGCCACATAATACGCATCAACGTCAAATCAAAAGATTTTGGCACCGCTCTCACGATGTGAGAGAGTTGGCACCGTTGTGCACACAGACCCACATGTATAAACAAATCAAATCAAACCAACTACACCGGCCTCTCACTCTCCCAAACAAGTGTTTTTTATTTCCTCAGTCCTCTCTCTCTCCCATGCAGTGTTTTTTCATTACGTGAGTTAATTTGGCACCGGAGCAAAGTAGGTGATCCAGATTGGGGCACCAGGTGAGCAATGGAGGGGCATCGATGCCAAATGCATCACAAGTGAATTTGGCACATGTTTTGGCCTACATAGCCCACTTTTGTACTCCCTCCGTCCCAAAATTCTTCTCTTAAATTTGTCTAAATACGGATGTATCTAGTTACATTTTAGTGTTAGATACATCCGTATCTAAACAAATGTAAGACAATAATTTTGGGACAGAGGGAATACTACCTCGTATTTAGTATAAAATTTTGACCATAGATTTACCTAATAAAATGCCAATGCATGTCACTAAAAATTACACCATTTGAAATTATGTTCAAATACGAATCCAACAATATAGTTCTTAGTGACATGCATTAACATTTTGTTAGTTAAATCTATGGTCAAATTTTGATACTACAAAATTGGAATATTAAACCAGGACGGAGGTAGTACTTGCTCTTAGGGTAACCATAGAGCTACTGGAGTAGTCTAAGTTACTTTCCACTATGACTAGGCTAGGCTACTATAGTAGTACAACATAAAAACGATGCAGGTGATCACGTGAGAAAAAAATACTAAAAACATTTCTTTCGGTGCAGTGCGTAGATGCAGTTTTGAACACTACACTTGTCATCGTAATTTGGGAAAATTACGAAAAAATTGAGCTACTTATGATTACCGTTTACTTATAGGAAAGAAGTTTCACCTCGATGAGTAGCTTCTCTGTGCACGGAAAGCATGTAA
>NW_025232292.1:0-6425 GCF_018294505.1 Triticum aestivum | reverse complement strand
GAGCTGCTTGAGTTGAGGGAGAAGAAGGGCGGGCGCGGCATTAATCTGGGGAAGATAGCAGGAGCTGAAGCTGGCGCGGCACAGCGTTGGCGTGAGGCGGAGCGCGGACGGCGGCAGAGAGCGACATCGTCCAGCTTCAAAGCTGAGCTCCTCGAGCTGATCTAGGGCGGGGGATAAGAACCACTCATCGAACTTGGGTTGGAACTTGCAGTTGGTACTGAACATGTGGATGTCAAGGCGTCTAGCTGGCCCAGGGTGCGATGAAAGGATCTTGGAGATTGCGTCCATGCGTTTGGAATCCCCGTCGTAGAGGCAGCTGTCGATGGTGAGGTTGAGGGGGACGCATCGCCAGAGGGGGCGCCACCGCCGGGAGAGCAGGGCGGTCTGCACGGCAGATTTGGTGGGGAGGAGGCCGATGATGACGAGCAGCATGTCGTCGGGGAGGCTGCTGATGAAGTCCAGGCTCACTGCATGCGGTTTTGGCTCGAGCCGCCTCTGCTTGTTGGCATCCTTGCCGTCCATCTCAACCGGCGGTGACGCTGGTGTACACGTGTGCTGGTGTGTGTTGTGTGTTGGGTGTGCGCGAGTGCATCCTTCTGTGCATGCCGCCGTGCAGTGGTGAATTGTGCGCGAGTGCGTCCTTCGCGCGCAAGAAGTTTGTCCTCAATGCGCCCTCAATTTACTAGCATGCGGGGTGCTACCCCAAGTGGTTTCAACTTTGTTTACTTCACCGCGTGTCAGATGGACCTCTAGTTTACTTATTTTTACCCACTACCACATGGGCTAGCACACGAAGATATAGAACACGAGCTGACAAGGCAGCATGTGGATTGGTTAACCTGTCAACTAAACAATATACGGAGCTATACGCTGACATAGTGAGCGTATAATCCGTCGATATAGAGAGTTCGAGTGAGAGGGGAGGCCCGTGAGAGATAGCAGAGAGACAGAGAAAGAGCTACTCCCTCCGTTCGATAATGTAGTTCCAACATTTTTTTAAGTCAAACTTTTGAAACTTTGACCAAGTTTATAAAGAAATTTCTTATATCTACAATACCAAAGATAAATGATAGTATGAAGTAAGTACATGTTGTGATGAATCTAATGATCGTTCCAGATGTAAATGTTTTTCTCCACATATACCTGGTCAAACTTTTCTGAGGTTTGACTTTTCAAAACATCCATATGCTTATGGACGTGACAGAGTCCCTAACTAGAGAGAGAGAGAGAGAGAGAGAGAGAGAGTGAAAAAAGTGTGTGTGCGTGTGTGAAAGAGACATGGACAACACACGATAAAAGTAGAGAAAAAGCGTGTGTGCCTTATGCAAACATATCACACATGCATCTTCGACAACGGAGGCAAGGTGAGGAGATAGTGCGTGGTTGTTTGGAACCGAGAGAGCAAGACCCCTAGCATGTGGCCAAGAGGGGTCTGACAAACAAGGAAGAGAGGTCGAGAGAGACGTACAGAGAAAATGCAGACATGGGGAGGAGAGAGTGTATGTTTGTCATAGAGAGATCCCCTGGAGATCGTGATGGGACTACATGGGTGGGAGATCGAGTGACAAGGTGTGTGCGCGATAGAAGATGCCCCGAGAGATATCGAGATAGACGTATGGATGGAAGGAGACAATATGTGTGTTCCTGATGGCTAGTAAGAGATAATCATACTTAGGAGGGGGGAGTGCTTGCACCTATGATGGAGTGAGGGATTATGGTACTTAGGGGGGTGCGTGTCACATGGAGAGAGAACAAGGCCGGAGAGTGTTGGATGGGTCTATATGTATAGCGCGAGCGAGACATGTGTATGTGTGAACAAGGGAGATATAAGGCCAGTTTGTCTTGCGTCCTGAGCATCTTTTACCTGGCCTGGGGTTGTGGCTGGATTTCATGCACGCTTGTTTGGTTGCTACCTTGTGAAAAAGAAAGCCCGCCTGGCCTGGGTTCCCTTACACTTTAATTAGCCTGGCTGAACTCCAGACACTGCAAGTAGCCTGGCCCAGGCGACCGACTTTGAACGCCTAGCCATGCCTGGTCGTGCGGCCACGAGGCTAACAACAACATGGATGGATATTAGCATTAAATAATTGATGCATGGATTGATTGATGGGACGTTGATGCTTTGCCTGGCCCAGGCATGAACCAAACGCTTCAGCACCACACAAGCCTGGCCAGGCAGAAATATTTTACATCTCACATCCACACCAGGCAGTACCGGCCATCAAGGCATGAGGGTCAGGTCACGAACCAAACTGACCAATAAAGTTTGAGAGAGATTGAGGAGCCCCGATAAGGCTGAGTGGTGCGTCAGATAGCTGACAGGGGGAAAGAGATATTCCATCCGCTTGATAATGCAGTGCATGTAAATTTTTTAGAAGTCAAACTTTGGAAACTTTGATCAGGTTTACGCAAATGTTATTTATATCTACAATACCAAAGATACATCATACAAAACTACATCTCATGGTGAATCCAATGGTATATGTTTGTCGTACTAGATGTAATTCTTTTTCTCCATGTACATGGTCAAACTTTGTGATGTTTGACTTTTTAATAAATCTATATGATATGGACCGAGGAGAGTGCCTCAGTCGAGACAGATCAAGTGCATGTGAAGGAGAATGAGTAAGTGTGCAAAAAGAGTATGTGTGTGAAATAGAAAGTGACAACAAACGATAAATTAGAGAGAGTGTGTGTTTTTTCGTTTCTTATGCGAACATATCACACATGCATCTCCGAGATGGAAAAGTGAGGCGAGGAGATACACGAAGATAGCTAGTGTGTGATTGTTTGCAACGGAGAGAGACACCCCTGTAGCACATGTCCAATCGAGGTCTGGCCAACAAGGAAAAAAGGTCGAGAGGGACACATGGATGGCATGGACGCATGGGGAGGGAGAGAGGGTGTGTTTGTGATAGAGAGATCCCCTCGAGATCGTGAGGGGACTATATGGGTTGGAGATCGAGGGAGTGCGTGCGTGATAGAAAGATGCCCCAAGAGAAATCGAAATAGACCATGCACATGTTTGTGATGGAGACTAAGATTAGCTAGTCATATACATATAGGGGGGACTGCGTGTGCCTACAATTGAGTGAGAGACCATCATACTTGGCTAGTTGGGCATGAGATTGTGTGTGTGTGTGTGCTTGTGAGATGGAGAGAGAACGAGGGAGAGAGATAGAGTTTTAGATGGGCCTATCGAGTGCGAGTGAGATATGCATGTGTATGTGTGACTGATACGTCTCCGTCGTATCTATAATTTTTTATTGTTCCATGCCAATATTCTAAAACTTTTATATACTTTTGGCAACTTTTTATAACTATTTTTGGGACTAACATATTGATCCAGTGCCCAGTGCCAGTTCCTGTCTGTTGCATGTTTTATGTTTCGCAGAAAACCAATATCAAACGGAATCCAAACGGGATAAAAACAGACGGAGAATTATTTTGGAATATTTTGGATTTTCCGGAGGAAGAATCAACGCGAAACGGTGTCCGGGGTGGCCACGAGACAGGGGGCCGCACCCTCCCCCCTAGGTGCGCCCTGGACTCTCGTGGGCCACCCATAAGGCGGTTGATGCTCTTATTTTTCCACAAGAAAGCTAATTTTACGAGAAAAATCTGGGCGAAAGAGTCACCCCAAACGGAGTTACGGATCTCCAGATATAAAGGAAACGGTGAAGGGGCAGAAACAGAGAACGCAGAAATAGAGATAGATCCAATCTAGGAGGGGCTCTCGCCCCTCCCATGCCATGGGAGCCAAGGACCAGAGGGGAAACCCTTCTCCCATCTAGGGAGAAGGTCAAGGAAGAAGAAGAAGAAGGGGGGCTCTCTCCCCCTTGCTTCCGGTGGCGCCAGAACACCGCCGGGGGCCATCATCATCACCGCGATCTTCACCAACACCACCATCATCTTCACCAACATCTCCATCACCTTCCCCCCTCTATCTACAGCGGTCCACTCTCCGCAACCCGTTGTACCCTCTACTTGAACATGGTGCTTTATGCTTCATATTATTTTCCAATGATGTGTTGCCATCCTATGATGTCTGAGTAGATTTACGTTGTTCTATTGGTGGTTGATGAATTTCTATGATTGATTTAATTTGCTTGTGGTTATGTTGCTGTCCTATGGTGCCCATAATATGAGCGCGCGCGTGGATCACACCATAGGGTTAGTTGTATGTTGATAGGACTATGTATTGGAGGGCTAGAGTGACAGAAGCTTCCACCTAGCATAGAAATTGATGCATACGGGATTGAAGGAGGACCAATATATCTTAATGCTATGGTTGGGTTTTACCTTAATGAATGTTAGTAGTTGCGGACAACTTGCTAATAGTTCCAATCATAAGTGCATAGAATTCCAAGTCAGGGATGACATGCTAGTAGTGGCCTCTCCCACATAAAACTTGCTATCGGTCTAGTAACGTAGTCAATAGCTTAGGGACAATTTCACCACTCCTATCACCACTTTCCCACACTCGCTTTATTTACTTTATTGCATCTTTATATAAACAGCCCCTACTTTTTATTTACGTGTTTTTTATTATCTTGCAAACCTTTCCTATCACACCTACAAAGTCCTTCTAGTTTCATACTTGTTCTAGGTAAAGCGAACGTCAAGCTTGCGTAGAGTCGTGTCAGTGGCCGATACGACTTGAGAGAGTATTTGTTCTACGTTTAGCTCCTCGTTGAGTTCGACACTCTTACTTATCAAAAGAGGCTACAACTATTCCTTATACTTGCGGGTTATCAAGACCTTTTTCTAGCGCCGTTGCCGGGGAGTCATAGCGTGGGGTGAATATTCTCGTGTGTGCTTGTTTGCTTTATCACTAAGTAATTTTTATTTGCTGTTCTTAGTTGTTCTCTATGTTTAGTTATGGATATGGAATGCAAAATACCAAAAAAATTAGATGTACTTTTGCGTTGGTATGCCTGGAATCTCTACTTGAGATATGATATTACTTGTTACTCTAGGATGAAGGCTCCACACCTTCCCTTTTCATGCAAATTTAATGACAATGAAACCTTAGCTTCTTATGCTAATGGTACATATTATTACTATTATGTGGAACAAATAGAAGAATTTGTTGCTTTTAAGGCTGCTTATGAAGTTGAAGCTTTGTTTGAAAAGTATGAAGCTTTTGATGATGATGGTTATAGGCCTGAAAATCTTGCTATACTTAGATATTGGTATGAAAATTATGAATACAATTATTATATTAATGCTTTTATGAAGAAAGTCTCCGCTGTCCAAGAAGAGACTAATATTTTGCAGGAAGCTATGGATGAAGAAATTGATGAAACTGTGAGCTCATTGGATGAAAAAGATGATGAGGAGAGCAAAGAAAAAAAGGAGGAAGAGAGGATTAGCTACCCGTGCCCACCTTCTAATGAGAGTAACTCTTCAACTCATACATTGTTTAATCCCCTTCATGCTTACCGAAGGATGATTGCTATGATGATTGCTATGATCCCTTGAATTTGTTTGAAATACCCCTTTTTGATGATGCTTGCTATGCTTGTGGCCAAGATGCCAATATGAATTATTCTTATGGAGATGAACTTGCTATAGTTCCTTATGTTAAACATGAAATTGTTGCTATTGCACCCACACATGATAATCCTATTATCTTTTTGAATTCTCCCTACTACACTTTATCGGAGAAGTTTGTGCTTATTAAGGATTATATTGACGGGTTGCCTTTTACCATTGCACATGAAGATTTTGATGAATGTAATATGCATGTTCTTGCTGCTCCTACTTGCAATTATTATGAGAGAGTAACTATATCTCCACCTCTCTATGTTTCCAATACGATAGAATTGCAAGAAACTGTCTATACTATGCATTGGCCTTTACTATGTGTGCATGAATTGTTCTTTTATGACATGCCGATGCATAGGAAGAGAGTTAGACTTCGTTGTTGCATGATATATGTTACTTTGTGCTCACTACTAAATTACAAATCATTGTTAATTAAAATTGGCTTTGATATACCTTGGGATCCGGGTGGATCCATTACTTGAGCACTATATGCCTAGCTTAATGGCTTTAAAGAAAGCGCTGCCAGGGAGACAACCCGGAAGTTTTAGAGAGTCTTTTATTCCTGTTGAGTGCTTTTATATAGTTTAAAAACAAAAAAAATAAAGAGGGGAACACAAAAACTTTTCAAAAAGGAAAGTGAAAGTGAGAGAGACAAGCATTGTTGAAGTGGGGGAGCTCCTTGAACTTTGTTCATGCTCACAGAAACTTTGTGAATCTTGATTACAAAAACTTTTCATCTAAAATAATTATCCCCTTGTACAATTCCATTGTATTATAAAAATAATGTGCGAAGGTTTGCCTTTAGGATGTTTACAATGCTTGTTGGTTTGTATGATGCAGGACAGAAGCTTTTGCTGTAGTGAGAGATTTTAATT
>NW_025232291.1:3193-9953 GCF_018294505.1 Triticum aestivum | reverse complement strand
CCGCATCGCATCCCGCATAGCATATCGTCATTTCATCATATTGCTTGGTCTTGCCCGTGGTTGATTGTATCCTTGTTGCTTGTTTGTCTTTGGGTAGAGCCGGGAGACGAGTTCGCTACCGAGGAGCCCGTTGAGTTTGCTTGTGAGGATCCAGTCAACTCTGACAACTGTGCAGGCAAGATGATCATACCCTCGAAATCACTACTATCTTTGCTATGCTAGTTTGCTCGCTCTTTTGCTTTGCCAATGCTACGATGCCTACCATTTGCTTGTCAGCCTCCCAACTGCCATGTTGAACCTCTAACCCACCATTGTCCTAGCAAACCGTTGATTGGCTATGTTACCGCTTTGCTCAGCCCTTCTTATAGCGTTGTTAGTTGCAGGTGAAGATCGGAGCCGTTCCTTGTTGGAACATTTATTTACTTGTTGGGATATCATTATATTGCTATGTTACCTTAATGCATCTATATACTTGGTAAAGGGTGGAAGGCTCGGCCTCTCGCATAGTGTTTTGTTCCACTCTTGCCGCCCTAGTTTCCGTCATATCGGTGTTATGTTCCCCGATTGTGCGTCCCTCACGCGGTTGGGCTATAATGGGAACCCCTTGATAGTTCGCCTTGATTAAAGCTTTTCCAGCAATGCCCAACATTGGTTTTACCATTTGCCACCTAGCCCCTTTTCCCTTGGGTTTCCGGAGCCCGAGGGTCATCTTATTTTAGCCCCCCACGGGCCAGTGCTCCTCTGAGTGTTGGTCCGAACTAGAGCCCTGTGCAGCGCCACCTCGGGGAAACTCAAGGTTTGGTTTTAGTTGTACGGATTGCTCATCTGAGTGTGCCCTGAGAAAGACATATGTGCAGCTCCTATCGGGATTTGTCGGCACATTCGGGCGGTGTTGCTGGACTTGTTTTAACCTGTCGAATCATCTTGTTGTACCGAGATACCGAGTCTGATCGGTGTGTCTTGGGTGGAGGTCTATTCCTTCGTTGACCGCGAGAGCTTGTTATGGGCTAAGTTGGGACCCCCCTGCAGGGATTGATCTTTCGAAAGCCGTGCCCGCGGTTATGGGCGGATGGGAATTTGTTAATGTCCGGTTGTAGATGACTTGAACTAAACTTAATTAAATGAATCAACCGTGTGTGTTACCGTGATGACCCCTTCTCGGCGGAGTCCGGGAAGTGGACACGGTGTTGGAGTTATGCTTGCGCAGGATGTTCCTTTAGCTTCTCGCTCGTGCTTCGCCTTCTCTTCTCGCTCTCTTTTGCGTATAAGTTAGCCACCACATATGCTAGTCGCTTGCTGCAGCTCCACACATATTGGCCTTATCCATTCCTATGAGCTTAAATAGTCTTGATCGCGTGGGTGTGAGATTGCTGAGTCCCTGTGGCTCACAGATACTACAACTCCAGATGCAGGTCCAGGTGATTCTCCTCCAGTTGACGAGTACGAGCTCAGGTGGGAGTTCGACGAGGACTCTCAGCGATACCACGTGTCCTTTCCAGATGATCAGTAGTGGTGCCTAGTTGGGGTTATCGATTCAGGACCTTGTCGCATGTTGGGGGTCTTTTCTATTTTGGCACCGTAGTCGGGCCATGAGTGATTTGTTTGATGGATGTTATTTATGTACTCTGATGTGACGTGGCGAGTGTAAGCCAACTATGTTATCTCCCCCTTTTATTATATATTACATGGGATGTTGTAATGATTGCCTGACTTGCGACATTGCTTTCAATGCGGTTATGCCTCTAAGTCGTGCCTCGACACGTGGGAGCTATAGCCGCATCGAGGGCGTTACAAGTTGGTATCAGAGCCTTCCCCGACCTTAGGAGCCCCATTGCTTGATCGTTTTTAGCAGCCGAGTTGTGTCTAGAAAATGTTTTGAGTCCTTAGGAATTATATATCGGAGAGCTTAGGAATTCTTTTTACTTCCCAGTCTCCTTATCGCTCTGGTAAGGCATCCTGGCGTAGAGTTTTGACTCTTCTCTTCTCAAATTTCACTAAAAAAATTTTTTAGGATCACGCGAGTATCTTGGTTTTGTTCCGATGGTTTTGTGACGAGAACATTGTTCTTGGTGCCTCCTGTCTTTAGGGGTTGTGGCAGTGTCCTGGGGAGTTGAGCTCCGAGGTGTTGTCGTCACAATTTCATCGTTGCAATTCTGGTATACTTGAGATATGTTCGCCGACATCGAAAATCTCTTTTATGCAGTTCGTTGGTGAGATAACCTCGACGCCACCCAGTACTGGGGCGGGAGTTCGGGAGTATCGCCATAACTTGTATAACGGATGCTTTTCGAAGGTTGAGGTAGATGGTTTCCGAAGTTTTCCTGGTTATGTGTTGAAGGATGGATACAGCTGGATGTAGGAATTGCTAGTTTGGGTGAGATATTGTGCTTCCCCTGTATCCCCAACACCTGATTGCATAACCGGAAAGGTTCGGGAGTTTCATAGGTGGGAATTCTAGTAGCTCTAGTTCTCTTCCACGGATATTGGTTTGAGATTGGGATTTCTTACCGATTATTCGTTCTTGATCCGTACCTTGTTGATTTATTTCTCTACCTTAATTCTTCGTGGCTTCGCAATTTATGGATATGTGATCATTTGAAGAGGAATGCATTCGTTCATTTTGTTCGGACGTGAAGACTATATGTTGCAATTTTCATTCCGTTGGATTCAGCTTCTATATTGTTGTCTATCTATGTGCTAATGGTGGTCAACCTCTTCAGGATGGCTCCTCCAACGCGCACGACTCCGAATCCTAATCCGCCTCCACCTCCGCCTCCTCTGGAAGCATGGCAAGCTGTGATGGCCGCTACTAATGCAAACACACAGTTGATCATGCAAATTCTCCAAGAGCGCAATCAAGGCAGTCAAGGGAATCAAGGCCATAATCAGCACCACTTTGCTACTCTGAACCAGTTCCTTGCTAATGGCCCAAAGACGTTCAGCGGTTATGTTGAGGCTACCGACGCTGACGATTGGCTAGTGGATCTGGGCAAGCATTTTGAATGCAGCAACGTCAGGCCTGAAGATTTCGTCAAGTTCGCTTCTTTCCAGCTCAAAGATCAGGCTGCAGAGTGGTTCCAGCAGTACAAGGATTCCAGAGGTGGACGTGTTATCACTTGGGACGATTTCCGTCAAGATTTCCGCGCTCATCACATCCCTCAAAGTGTGGTCGAGAGTAAGCGTCAGGAATTCCGCAATCTGAAGCAAGGCTCTTTGTCTGTCTATGACTACAACAAGTTGTTCCAGAAGCTCGCCCGTTTTGCCAAGCAGGATGTTCCTGATGAGAAGAGTATGATCTATCAGTTCAGGGGTGGTCTTCGTGAGGAAATTCAGCTCGCTCTTGTCCTCTTTGAGCCGTTGAGATACGATGAGTTCTACAACATGGCACTGAAGCAAGAGGCTGCTCAGATGAGATGTGATGCTTCCAGGAAGCGTGCCAGAGATGTTACTCCGTCTTCCTCTACTCAAGTGGTCAAGCAGCAGAAGTATTGGCTTCCTCCTCCTCCGTTCCGTCAGCCGTATCAGCAGAAGAGCAAAGGTGCCAGTGGTTTCTCCCACCCACCCAGCCCAGGCTTTCAGAACAAGGCTTCGTCTCAAGCTCCAAGATCGAGTGCTCCGTATCACCGTCCGCTTTCAGAGGTCACGTGCAACAAGTGCCAACAGAAGGGTCACTATGCCAACAAGTGTACCAACCAGAGGCGTCTTCCTCCTCCTCATCCTGTCAGATCGGCAAGTACAGCGGTGGTCAAGCACAATCCCAAGCACGCCAAGGTCAATATGGTGAATGCAGCTCAGGCAGAGGATTCTTCAGATGTGATCATGGGTAACCTTCCTGTTAATGATATTCCTGCAAAAGTTCTTTTTGACACTGGTGGGTCGCATTGTTTCATCTCGAGACCTTTTGCTTCCAAGCATGATTTTGTTACTCAAATGTTGCCGAGACCGTTGTCTATTGACTCTCCGGCCAGCCTCTTGACATCTCGAGTGTGTGTTCCGGATGTTACAATCACTTTGGGCGACTGCAAGTTTCTCTCTTCTCCGGTGGTTCTTGGCAATTCCGATATCGATCTTATTCTCGGGATGGACTGGCTCTCTGAGCATAAAGCTCAGCTTGATTGTGCAGCCAGGCAGATTCAACTGACGCATTCGTCTGAGGAGGTCATTGTCTTTGCCGCTCGAGATAATTCCATCCGGTTGTTTTCTCTCAATGAGAAGGGTGAATTGGATGCTATCTCTCAAATTCCTGTCGTTTGCGAATATCAAGACGTCTTTCCAGAAGAGCTTCCAGGGATGCCTCCGCACCGGCCAGTTGAATTTGTTATTGAACTTGAGCCCGGTACGGAACCTGTGTGCAAACGTCCCTACAAGCTCGGCCCCGAAGAGTTGAAGGAGTTGAAGAAACAACTCGATGAGCAAGAAAGATTGGGTCTCATTCGGCCTAGTACTTCTCCGTGGGGTTGTGGTGTTCTTTTTGTGAAGAAGAAGGATGGATCGAGTCGACTTTGTGTTGATTACCGTCCAGTAAACAAGAAGACCATCAAGAATAAATACCCACTTCCCAACATCAATGAGCTGTTCGAACAACTCAAGGGTGCTCAAGTATTCTCCAAGCTTGATCTCCGTATGGGTTATCATCAGATTCGTATTCGTGAGCAAGATATTCCCAAGACGGCGTTCAGAACAAGCTTTGGTTCATATGAATACACCGTCATGTCTTTTGGCCTCGCCAACGCTCCTCCGACGTTCTCTCGCATGATGAACTTCATCTTCAACCCCTACACCAATGAATTCGTTTTGGTCTATCTCGACGACATTCTGGTTTTCTCGAAGAACAAGAAAGATCATGCCAAGCACTTGCGTTTGGTTCTTGACAAGCTCAGGGAACATCAGTTCTACGCCAAGTTCTCCAAGTGTGAATTTTGGCTCGATGAGGTTCTTTATCTTGGTCATATCATCTCTGCCAAGGGCATTTCCGTGAATCCTGAGAAGGTGTCCCCAATTGTGAATTGGGAACCTCCTCAGAACGTGAAGCAACTCCGCAGTTTTCTCGGTCTCGCAAGCTATTGCAGAAGATTCGTTGAAAACTTTTCTAAGATCGCCAAGCCTCTCTCAAATCTTCTTCAGAAGCACGTCAAGTACGTTTGGTCTCCGGAGTGTGATATTGCTTTCAACTCTTTGAAAGAGAAATTGATCACTGCTCCAGTTCTGACTCCACCTGATGAAACCAAGCCGTACGAGGTCTTTTGTGATGCCTCTCTCCAAGGTCTCGGTGCTGTACTGATGCAAGAGAAGAAAGTTGTTGCTTATACCTCTCGCCAGTTGAAACCTAATGAGAAGAACTACCCCACTCATGATCTCGAGTTGGCGGCAGTTGTGCACGCTTTGTTGACTTGGAGACATCTTCTATTGGGAAGGAAAGTGGATATTTTCACTGATCACAAGAGTCTCAAGTACATCTTCACTCAGCCTAATCTCAACCTCAGGCAGACTCGATGGGTCGAAATGATTCAAGAGTACAATCCGAGTATCGAGTATACTCCAGGCAAGGCTAATGTGATTGCTGACGCTTTGAGCAGAAAAGCATATTGCAACAGTCTGATTCTCAAGCCTTATCAACCCGAGCTTTGTGAAGCTTTCCGCAAACTGAATCTGCAAGTTGTTCCTCAAGGTTTCCTCACCAACCTTCAAGTCTCTCCTACCTTAGAAGACCAGATTCGCCAAGCCCAACTTCTGGATGCTATGGTGAAGAAGGTGAAGTTTGGTATTGCAAAGAGTCAGTCCAAGTACAAGTGCTACCGACTTGATGACAAGGACACTCTCTTTTTCGAGGATCTAATTGTTGTGCCCAAAGGTGAACTTCGTAAGGTGATCATGAACGAGGCTCACAACTCTCTCCTCTCCATCCACCCTGGTAGTACGAAGATGTATCAGGACCTCAAGCAAGCTTATTGGTGGACTCGAATGAAGCGCGAGATCGCTCAATTCGTGAACGAATGCGATGTCTGCAGAAGAGTGAAGGCAGAACACCAAAGGCCAGCTGGTCTCCTCCAACCTCTTGCCATTCCAGAATGGAAGTTTGACCACATTGAAATGGACTTCGTGACTGGGTTTCCAAAGTCCAAGCGTGGCAATGATGCTATATTTGTCGTCATCGACAAGCTCACCAAAGTGGATCATTTTCTGCCTATCAAAGAGTCGATCACTGCAGCTCAATTGGCGGAACTCTATACCTCTCGCATTGTCTCTCTGCACGGTATTCCTCAAGTGATATCTTCAGACCGTGGCAGCATCTTTACCTCCAAGTTTTGGGATTCTTTTCAGAAGGCCATGGGCACCAACATCCGCTTCAGCACAGCGTTCCATCCTCAAACGAGCGGTCAAGTCGAGCGTGTCAATCAGATTCTTGAAGATATGCTCAGGGCTTGTGTGATCTCCTTCGGCATGAAGTGGGAGGATTGTCTTCCTTATGCTGAATTCTCATACAACAACAGCTTTCAAGCAAGTTCGGGCAAGGCCCCCTTTGAAATTCTATATGGCAGGAAGTGCCGTACCCCTCTCAACTGGTCTGAAACCGGTGAACGTCAGCTGCTGGGTAATGACTTAATCACAGAAGCAGAAGAAATGTGCAAAGTCATTCGTGATAACCTCAAAGCAGCCCAGTCCCGCCAGAAGAGCTACTATGATAGTAAGCATCGTGATCTGGTTTTCGAGATTGGAGATCATGTTTACCTCCGCGTCTCTCCCATGAAAGGTACTCGTC
>NW_025232291.1:0-2055 GCF_018294505.1 Triticum aestivum | reverse complement strand
CGTCCCCGGCGGCACGCCGCCCGGCGACGCCCTCCGCCGCCCTCCGGTCCCCTCGTCGCCGGCCGCTGCCTCCTTCCCCGTCGTCGCCGGTGAACAGTGCCGCCGCCGCCTCGGAGTCCGTGCCCGATCCAGATCTGGATCTGGGATATTTCGGTTGACCTCTCTCCCCCGAAACCCTAATTTTCGTGCTATCTTTGACTGCATGTATCTCCGCAAGCGTAGATCCGTTTTGGGCGTATGATATATCAAAATCTTCGCCTCGACATGTACTTCATTTCATTCCATTGCATCATTTGCATTTGAGGTCATCTTGATACCCAAAATGCTGTTAGAAGGAGGCTTCGTGAGTTAAATTGCAGATCCGTTAGTTCATCATGCACTTTTGTCATTTTTGCTATGATTAATCCGTGCATGATATGCCTGTGCCCCTTTGGGATGTATTGTGAAGCATTTTGTCTTCTTTCCAGAGGTGCCACCCATGCATTTTTAGGATGTGTGTGTTGTCTTGTGCAAGCTTGCGAAGTAGGGTACCTGAGAATGCAGATTTCAGGGACTTAGTGATTTTCACTAAGTCTGGGATATTTTAGTTCATGATGCTATATGTCCAGCTTGTTTCCTAATGATCCGTGCCTCTTTTGAGGATGATCAGTAAGGGAGTTTTGATATTTATGTTATGCTCTATCCATCCATGTCTTTGTTGGCATTTGTGGAGTGCTCTATGTTGACTCAATCGAGCTCAACTTTTGCTTCGTTGTTAATCTGGGCAGATCGTCAACTTGTTTGCGATTTCGCCGATGCTACCGTTAGCGTTCCATGCATGCTATGCCTTCGTTCTTGCCATGAGTAGCTAGCACTTTGTGCCTTCTTGCTGGTGATATGTTTTCCTTGCCATGTCTTGCACCGTAGTGAGTGCATCGAGCTCGTTTACATGCCTTCGTGAGTTAAATTTCAGCATGTCTCAGTTTTCACTAAGTCTGAAAACTGATTGTGTTCGAGCGATGTTCGTGAGCTCGGTAGAGTATTTTGTGAACCCTTTTGGCCCCAGGTCACTTTGGGTGTTTTATTAAGCTTGTTGAGTAGCTCCATGCCATGTTCTTACTTGTCATGTTCAGGTCTTCTATCATGTTGTTTTGCTGCTCCGAAGAGAGCATCGTGATCTGAAATTTCAGACTAGTGTTAATTTCACTAAGTCTGAAATCTGTTTTGCATTTGCATTTTAGCCATGCTTGTTTGAACCTCTTAATGGATGAATTTGCCTATGGCTCAGTGCTAGTGTTTTGTCAACCATCTTGTGTACATCACTGCCATGTATTTTGTTTTCATGTTTGGTGGCTGTAGCATGTTCATTTCGTTGCATTTAGATGCCTACTTGCTGTAAATCACAGACCGGTGTCATATCTTAAAACGCTCGCCATTTCCAAACCGTAGCTCCGATTCCTATGATCTTTATATCGTTTTCAAGCGATTTCTTCCCCTCTATCCAGTGGCACACTTGGTTTCCCAAGTTGATGCCAGGTTCATGCATTTCCTGTCATATCTTGCATTTTGCATCCCGCATCGCATCCCGCATAGCATATCGTCATTTCATCATATTGCTTGGTCTTGCCCGTGGTTGATTGTATCCTTGTTGCTTGTTTGTCTTTGGGTAGAGCCGGGAGACGAGTTCGCTACCGAGGAGCCCGTTGAGTTTGCTTGTGAGGATCCAGTCAACTCTGACAACTGTGCAGGCAAGATGATCATACCCTCGAAATCACTACTATCTTTGCTATGCTAGTTTGCTCGCTCTTTTGCTTTGCCAATGCTACGATGCCTACCATTTGCTTGTCAGCCTCCCAACTGCCATGTTGAACCTCTAACCCACCATTGTCCTAGCAAACCGTTGATTGGCTATGTTACCGCTTTGCTCAGCCCTTCTTATAGCGTTGTTAGTTGCAGGTGAAGATCGGAGCCGTTCCTTGTTGGAACATTTATTTACTTGTTGGGATATCATTATATTGCTATGTTACCTTAATGCATCTATATACTTGGTAAAGGGTGGAAGGCTCGGCCTCTCGC
>NW_025232290.1:5107-9957 GCF_018294505.1 Triticum aestivum | reverse complement strand
CACCTTGTTTACTAACTCTCGTTTCAGGTCATGAAGCCTCAGGAATACTAGCACTTGTACGATAGCTCAAGCAGACAATTAGCAGAGACCAGGATGAGATGTCAGCACAGAAAAAGCACAGACGAACGAGCGAGCCTGTTGTTTCATCGATAAGCAGCGCAAGGGGTAGAGACAGACATCAGCTGGGCTGCCTGCCAAACCAAGGGTCACACTAGCTAAGCTCCATCAACTGGTTTGCGTATCCAGGGCTCAGTCTGAACATTAGAGCATCTCCAACAGGCGCCAAACGCGCGGCGCGTTAAAATCTGGTTTACGGCGCGCCTATCGCCAGGTTTGGCGCGGCGCTCAGCGCTGGCTCCAGCAGCTGCGCTAAACTGTAGCGCGCGCGTGTAGCTCCAGCAGGAGCGCTAAAATGCAGCGCGCGCGCTCTCGCACAAACATTTTTTTTTGATAATTTTGTTCATAGATAAAAAAGATACATAGTTCATAGCATATATAAAAAGGATGCAAAGATATTTTACATAGTTCCTGAAGCATAGATAGATAGAATTACGGTGCAACTAGATAGAAAAACTACGGTGCAACTTGATAAAATTACGGTGCAACTAAAATCTACTCCCAGCCGTCATCATCATCACCATCATTATCATCATCCTCGGTGGTGTTGTCCGAGGTATCGAGCCACATGTCATCCCAACGGTCATCGTTAGGGGAGAAGATCGACGTCCCGCCTGCCTCGACGATATCGCACTGCGATATATGGCCAATGCCTTGCGCCGACGCCTGTCGGCACGCTCCGCGCGGCGCCTTGCCGTCCTCTCCGCCCAGAAGGCGTTCTCCGCGGCGACGTCCTCCGGGTGGCGCTGGCACCACTCCGCCATGGCTCGCTCGTCCTCCTCGGCGACGAGGAGGCGGCGCTGCAGCCGAACGTGGTCTGCATGGTCCTGGTCCATGATCAGACGAGGCGGAGGGGCGACGCGCTGCGCCTGCTCGTGCGTGTAGACGTCCCGGAAGTTCATCTGCGACGGGGGTCTCTCCAAGCGTCACGCCGCCGCGTCGTACGCGCGGGCCGCCTCGTGCACGGTCTGAAACGAGCCGAGGCCGAGCCGGACGTCGCCGGACCGGATCTCGGTGGAGTACCAGCCGTTGGGGCGCTCGCAGACGCCGCGGTAGCCCGAAGATCTCCGGCGGCGTGGCGGCATGGTGGCGGGGCGCTGGAAGCGGCGAGGTGGCGAAGGAAAGGGCACGTGGCAGTGTGGTGGAGCGCTTGACGAGCGCCCATTTTATAGGCGCGCGCGAAACAGCGCGCCAAATCTATCGCGCAAGCTGCCACTTTCTCCCCCGCGCGCACAACCGCTTCCCCGCGCGCTAGTTTGCCACCACAGCTGGAGCGCGCGAAACGGGCCGCGCGCGCTAAAAAGCCAGTTTACCGCGCGCGCGTCTTTTGACGCGTCTCTCGGAGATGCTCTTGCATTGCCGAAAGAAGACCACCTCCACCTCGCCGCGCGCGTGATCCATCCATGGTGCGTCGAGGGCTGAGGGGCCCTGCGCGGCCTGCATGGAATTGTGCCATGGACAAAAGATTGGCCGTCCATGGCAACGCTATGCTCTGCTCCAGCTAGCCGAGGACGCAGCGAATCTACGCGTCTTTGCTGCTTCCATCCAAAAATCGAAGGGTGCCACGAGGTTAGCAGGCCAGGATTATCCATCAGCCCCAACAGAGAATCTTACAGCTGCCTGCCTGCCTGCCTTGCCTGTTTACATAAACAACTCCGCCTCTTCTTGACCCTAGGACGGGCTGTGTGTGGCCACGCAATGACTCTGCAGCCCAATCGGAAATGTGTTTTTTTAATCAACCCCTCTAGTGTGCATCCGATGATTGATTATGTAAACACTACCTAAAAAAGGTACTACTCCCTCCCGTTCCTAAATATAAATATAAGACCTTAAAAGAGATTTCGCTATTTTAGAGTGTAGATTTACTCATTTTGCCCTGTACGTAGTTCGTAGTGGAATTTCCAAAAGGTCTTGTATTTAGGAACGGAGGAAGTACTATTTAGTGTGAAGAAAAATAAATGCATTTTCAATAATTGTTATAATGCTGGGGACATTTCATGGCCATCGACCTAGTCAAATGCAGCCGCAGACCACAGATGAGGTCCGAGCAGAGCAGCGAGCACCGGGCAGCGGCAAACATCAAACCATCCTTTTCAGTTGATTTCTTTTAAAGAAAAACCCTGCCGGGTCAACTCATTAAGTAGGTAATCTTGTCATGCACAGGACAGACAGCACCTTGTTTTCTCTCTACGTTTTCTTGTTTCAGAAAATTAAATAAATGCAAAGGCCGCAGTTTCTTAATTTTTGTCAAGGATGAAGCCTCAGGAACACTATTCTTATGGATGATAGCTGGAGCAGACCAGGATGAGACATGAGCACAGAAAAAGCATAGACGAACGAGCATCAGCACAAGGGGTGGAGACAGGGGAATTTACATCTGATGGCCTGCCTGCCTGCCAAACCATGGGTCACACCAGCGAAGCTCTATCAAACCGGTTTGCGTACCTTGTTTGAAACTAAAGCAAATGCAATCAACCACAGCGAGATCCAGGGCATTGCAGAAAGGACGCTGCCTCCACCTCGCCGCGTGATCCATCGTGCATCGCGCGTCGAGGGTTCAGGCCCCCCTGCGCGGCCTGAGGCAGGAGAGGCACCCGATGCCCCGCGCCTGGTCCACGGGGATCATGCCCCCGCCCTTGGACGTGTCGATCGCCTCCAGCATCGTCACCACCTCCGCCATCTCCGGCCGCTTGTCGGGGTTCGCGTCCCAGCACCGCTTCATCACGTTCGCAAAGGCGCTCGGGCAGCACCGCGGGATCTCCGGCCTCAGGTTCTGGAGATCATAGACCGTGTGTGTATTGTTGTCAAGTGCACTCCGGTTCAGCAATCATCACAAAATAACTGCAGGTTTGTTGTACCTGACGAACAACAGCGGACGTGTCCTCCGAGAAGCTCAGGTCCGCGTACGGCATGTCGCAGCAGTACACCTCCCAAAGGCAGATCCCGTAGCTGTAGACGTCGCATTTATGTACTAAAAAAGTTAAATATTAAATTTGTATAATTAAATATATGTACTAAAAAACCTAAATTAGATCATTATTATTCATCACGGGTTGACTATCGGTCCGTCGAGCCTTTTCTTGAAAACTCTCAGCTCATGTGGTGTATATATTCGACCGTCGGTGATGGTAGCTCCTCCTTCCATTCCCGAGTGCATTACACCAAATTGTCTAGCACACGAGAATGAAGGAGAAGCTACCCCCACGATAACAGTCGGGATTCTTCGTCCTCTCATATATATATGGTTGGAGACTCTCCCTCACTGATTCCTCTCTGACATTTGCGACTGTCGGTGATGGTAGCTCCTCCTTTCATTCCCGAGTGCATTACACCAAATTGTGTCTAGCACATGGGAACGGAGGAGAAGCTACCCCCACGACAACAGTCGGGATTCTTCGTCCTCTCATATAGGTGGAGACTCGACAGACTTAAAGTCAACCCGATGACTCATATTATAGGACTCATATTGACATGGAGATTTGGCTGGTCTCACCTCGAGGTCAGAGGGGGGTCGGTGACGGGGACGACTGCGCGGATGATGGAGGGGGCTCCTAGATTTTTGCATAGTGCTCTCCAATTTTAGCATTCAAAGTAGGAGTACTTTTCCAATTTGAGCATTCAATAAGCAAAATCAAATCGTAAAATAAAGTAGTATTCAAATTAGCATGCATTCAATTATAAGCAAAACTACATCATCTCTTGTGCCCGTACATAATCAAATATTATCACTAATACTCGTCGAATACTATCATACATATAGCATTGCTAACACAGCTAGAACCGTAGAGCCCGACGGGAATCGTCGCGGGTGGTGGACACCCAAAAAAAAGGAACCATCACAGGATTATAGCTCCAGTGAGATCCCTGAAGAACCTGCCAGGTATTGTCGAACCTGCCCTCCAACGAACCATGTAGCGACGGACGTGCTCGTCCTCCTCGCTGACACGGTGACGTACCACCTCCGCGGTGTCCGGAAGCCTCGACACCGTCACTGGCCCACGCGACCGCCACCAAACAAGGATCGGGTCAACAACGGGCTGGCTCCTCACCAACCTACGCCCCCCCGGAAGGTAGCACCTCCCAATACCAGCCTGGTGGAGCCCAGTCTCGGACATTAAGTGCATATTAGTACAAGCGAAATATGATCGTAAGGGAAGCATTTAGCTTGGGATATTTCTTATTTTCTTGTTTTTATATGGATAGCTATGGAGCAATAGCAGTTTCACGGAGTTCTTCCATCAACATGGCCGACCCTAAGCGAGTGATAGTTCTGCGCGGCAACATCGTGATCGAATATGACATGAGGATCAAGACAGGCGAAGCAAGACCTATAGTAGATTAACGGCGCACAGATGATATGTTGCAAGGACCTGCTGGACCGCCAAGCGTTCACGAGCCGCATCCACAATTACCGCGCATGCAGCGGTCGACGTGATTGCATCGGCCCTTGAGGACACGGTCGAGGTGACAGTTGAGCTATGTGGCTTGAAGTTAAAGAGGTTCACTGTTATTGTGGTGATAGTGTCCTGATGAAGTTGGAGCTCAAGGTTGAGCCCAAAGTCGTGCTGAGTGCCACTTTGTCTTCGAGGCAAACAACCATCGGGTTTCTTACCAGAATATGCAGAGGGATTGTGCGTCATCCCAGTGAATGTGGCCTTCCTTCGGCATGATGGTGCCCATGTTTGCCAGTCAAGCCCTAAGTTGTTTAGGTGGGTGATGCGATGTTTTTTTTT
>NW_025232290.1:4087-4839 GCF_018294505.1 Triticum aestivum | reverse complement strand
TTTTTTTTTGAAAAGAAAGGGGTTTCCCCTCGCCCCAACTTTTATTGAAAGCCAAGGCAAACCAACACACACGGACTATTAAACAGCGCTCGGCAGCAGCCCAAGAGTAGCTGCCACAGATGGTCACATGAGCAGGGTTCAAACTACCCTATTACAGCAGTTTTTTACACAGGTCCAAAACTGGACGCATCACCAGTAAAAACACACATGCTAGCCTACATGAAGATCAACGACAAGCAGCCAACTAGCAATGCATGCCCCAGCTATGGATCCAGGACTCCTCTAATTATTCTCTTCATCTCCAGGCGATTCTAAGCAATTCCCCTCTTCGGTAGTCCAGCAGCTTTAAGCACCGGAGAAGAAGAACACCTTGAGTTTCTGAGCATAAGATTTTCCATTGCCTGATCGTTTCCCCCAACAGATTCAAGACACAATGTATACTTCGCCATCTTCGCCCCTGGAAAACAAAATCATTGCGCAAACGCCATAAGCTCCACAAGGCAGCAGCAGCAGATATATTCAAAGCTTCACAATGTTTTCGTTTCCTCCAGAAGGAGGCTAACATAGTAAAAGAATCAGGTACATCAATCTTAAAGCATTCAGCCACTAGGTCCCAGACCTGCCTGGCAACAATGCAGTCAAAGAACAGATGTTGAATGGTTTCTAATTCATCACAAAAGACACACGTCTTATCTTCTACATGTTTACGTTTGGCCAAGTTGTCTCTGGTCAGACTCTTATTGTAATAAATC
>NW_025232290.1:0-3644 GCF_018294505.1 Triticum aestivum | reverse complement strand
ACCAAAGAAACACACGAATATTAGAGGGAACTTTAATTTTCCAAATATCATCTTTGATCTCAGAAGTGATCCCTCCAAAGTTAATCAGTTTGTAAAAAGATCTGACTGAATATTTACTAAATGAGTCCAACCTCCAAACAGGCTGATCTGGTGAATCAGACAATACCACTTGCTTCACTATATTAACGAGCTCACCCCATCTGGATAGAGTCTCTCCATTCACACATCTCCTAAATGTTAATTGGAGCTCACCCCCAACCCACACTTGGGCCAATGTAGCTTCTTGTTGTTGACAGATATCAAACAATCCCAAAAAGCAGTTTTTAGGGAACAATCCCCATCCCATGTGTCATGCCAGAAGGCAATATTTTTACCATCCCCAAGGATCCACCTATAGAAGATTTTAGCTGCTGTCAAAGCCCAGGCTAGGCTTTTCATAAAAGGAGATCCCAAGGTAGATCTAGCACTAAACAGGTTTGGATTATCAACATTATACTTGTAGGCCAAAATCTTTTTCCAATCACTAGATCTATCATCAAAAAATCTTTTCCCCCAAGAAGCCAGGAGGGCCATGTTGAAATCCCTAAGGTTGGGAACCCCCAAACCACCATACTCCTTCCTCCTGGAAATCAGGCCCCAATTAGCAAGATGATACTTATGATTATCTCCCACACCCCCCAGAAGAAATGGGACATCTGAGAAGTAATCATGTCAATGGCCCATTTAGGAAATTTAACAATAGACATCAAGTAGGTAGGGATACTGGCAATACAGGTAGTAAGCAAAATCAATTTACCTCTATATGAGAGAAATCTCCCCAACCACCCAGCTATGTTCTTAATAATCATGTCTATGATGGGTTGCAAGTCTTCTTTTCTAAGTTTTTTAAAGTGCAGAGGGACACCTAGGTATTTAAAGGGGAAATCCCCAAGTTGGCAACAGAACACCTGAGCAAATTCTTTAGCCATTTGATCAGGTACATTAATAGTATGCAGGTCACTCTTGTGAAAATTAAATTTCAAACCAGAAAGTTTCTCAAAGCAGGTTAATATCCACTTCAGGTTCTTGGCACATTCAATAGAATTGTCAAGGAAAAGGATGGTATCATCAGCATACTGCAGGCTGGCCACACCCCCAGGGATTCCATTGGGCAGAAGCCCACATATCAAGTTATTATTAACAACTTTATGTAGCATTTTGGAAAAGACATCAGCCAACAAATTAAACAACAGGGGGAATGGGGGTCGCCTTGTTTTAAACCTTTGCCACCAGCAAATTGAGGACCATTGGTGTCATTAATTCTGACCTGGAATGTCCCCTGGTGAATAGTAGACATCACCCACCCCACCCATTTATTACCAAAGCCTCTAGAAATAAGCATTTCTTTCAGGAAATCCCAACTTACTCTATCATATGCTTTCTCATAGTCTAATTTAAGAATTAAACCACTGGAACCAGATCTATGAATCTGATGAATAACCTCATGAGCCATAACCACACTTTCTAAAATAAATCTGCCTTTAATGAAGGCAGTTTGATTAGATGAGATAAGTTTGTCACATAGAGGGGAAACCCTAGTGGTCATGGCCTTGGAGAAAATTTTAACAACACATTTACTTAAACTAATAGGTCTAAAGTTTTTCATATCTCTAGCTAAAGGGACTTTAGGTATGAGGGTAATGATGGCATAGTTCAGCTTATACATATCTAAAACACCATTCTCAAAATCTCTAACCATCCACATAAAACCATCTTTAATCAGATCCCAGAAAGTTTGGTAAAATAAAAAGGAGAGGCCATCAGGGCCAGGAGCACCACTAGCATAAGAGCTCATTATGGCTTGTTTGATTTCATCTTCAGAAAAAGATCTCTCCAGGTATTCTCTTTCCTCATCACTAACCATATCATCAACAGCCCAGAAATCAGTATCTAAATGAATGTCAGGTCTAGGTTCAAAAGCAAACAACTCCTTATAAAAGGAAGTAGCCACATCAAGCATGTCTTTGATGGAAGTAACCACCCCATTTGGACTATTCATCTCAGCAATATGGTTTTTCCTATGTCTATGGTTAGCAAGAGCCTGAAAATAGGCATTGTTTCTATCCCCCTCTAAGATTTTTCTATCTCTGGATCTCTGCCATAAGGCAGTCTCTTCTTTTTTCCAAATGTCATCCAGCTCCTTCCTGACATTTTTCATCCTCTCAAAATCATTAGCAGAAAGCTATTGAGATTCAGAAAGGACATCAAGGCCATCAAAGTCCATAAGGAGTGCCTTTTTCCCCTTTTCAAAGCAGCTTCTCTGTTAATGCTCCAACCCTTAGTTTTTTTCCTAAGCACCTTAGCCTTAATCATCCAATTGTCAGCAGATGAAATAGAGGAGGCTACAGAGTTCCAAGCTTCTGTAACCACCTTGTGGAACCCAGGTTGAGATAACCACCATTTTTCAAACCTGAATGGTTTGGGGTTAGTTGGAGCCCTAGCACCAGTGTCAAGGACTAAAGGTGTGTGATCACTCCCAACCCCAGGAAGAGCAGTCAAAGTTGAAAGGGGCAAATGAGCATCCCAGTCCACAGAAGTGAACACTCTATCAAGAATAGCAAAAATGGGAGAGCTCTGGTTATTAGACCAGGTGAAGACTCTATTGGAAATAGAAATTCCATCAGGGCCCATCTATTGACCCAATCATTAAAGAGGAAGGTAATTTGTTGGTTAATCTGTCCACTTCTCTTCTCAGCTTCATTCCTAACTAAATTGAAGTCCCCACAAACCATAATAGGATAAGTAGCTACATTCAAAGTGTCATGAAGTTCAGCTATAAAATCCATTTTGTATTCTAAGTAAGCAGAACCATAAACTAACATCATCTGCCAAATAAAGCCATCAATCTTATTTTTGATAGTAGCCACAATAGAATTTTTTTGATTAATGAAGCCAATAATCTCAAAAACATTTTCCTTAAAACCCAAAAGAATCCCACCAGCAGTATTATCAGCAGGCAAAAAGTGCCAAACATACTCATTAAATCTATCAATAGATTTGAGGAAACCCTCAGAAATAACCTCTCTTTTGGTTTCTTGGAACCCAATAAAGTCAGGGTTAGCTTTGGCAATAGTATCACAAAGGCACTGAATTTTCCCAGGTTGTCCAAGGCCCCTAATATTCCAAATACGACCTATCATAACTAAGCAATTTTAAAGGGGTGGGATAAGCCACAAGGCTTGGCCTTAGTTAGAACAATGGGTGTTCTTCTGCAAGCATCAGCAGTGCCAACTGGCTCACAGAAAGAAGCACTCACAGGTGTGCTAACTAGATCATTAACTTCAACATCAAGATTCTCAGGGAGAACTATCTCAGGATTATTACTGGCAAAAACCAGACATCTCTCTCTTTCCTCAACTACCATATCATCAATAACTTTATGTTTGTGAGATTCATCACCACCAATAACTAAGTTCATTTGTTCTAGTTGGTCCGTAAGAACATATTTATCAACAGTGGAAAAAGATTTACCTTTAAAGGTTTCAGGAATCTCCAAATTCTTCTTTCTCTTATATGCAGCAGCTTTCTCCATAATGTTGATATTCCCATGCCCTCTTGTGGTAGGTTTTTGGGCAAGCACAGGTCCCCATTTAGCTCCTTTCTCT
>NW_025232289.1:8573-9958 GCF_018294505.1 Triticum aestivum | reverse complement strand
GTCATGTATCTCGGCAACCTTCAAGCGGAAGCCTGGCGAGGGTGTCGGCCACGACCTGACTAACCACACAAGACTCTAGTCCAGGTTTATCGCCTATTCGGGTTCCATCCGCAAGGAGATCCGGCCGGGGTGTCGCTCACGGCCCCAAACGATGTGAGCAGGGTTCCCGAGCCCACCAACCGGGTGCCACTCGGTACACCGTGCCACGTGTGCCTAGTCTGTCCCAAGCCCACCCTGCCGGGTGCCACTTGGTAGAAAAATAGCACTACCTACAAACACCAGAAACTAGTTGCGACTCCTGGACAGAGATCAAGTTCGTTAATAAGCCGAGAGAGTCAATTAAGGATCCCAATGTGTGGTAGTATCGAGTCATTGGACAACATACATAGAACTCAGTGCTTAAGGACGGTTCCAGCGAGACAACCCACCATGTACTCCTACATGGCCTCTCACCGCTACCTTTTACCAAATCGTGTTCACTCACTTCACTCTCAGCATCAGAACATATCGTAACACTCCAATTCATTCCCAATGAATCAGACCTGACACACTCTAAGCAATAGCAGGCATAGCATGGTAGGAACACATCAATGGCTTCAATCAACTCCTACACATGCTAGTGGGTTTCAACTATTTACTGTGGCAATGACAGGTCATGCAGAGGAATGGGTTCAACTACCGCAGCAGAAAGTAGCAGATGAATCGTTGTTGTCCTAATGCAATAACTGAGAGCAAGAGCGAGAGAGTAGGGTTTTATCGAAATGAACAAGGGGGTTTGCTTGCCTGGTAAAACAACAAGGGAGGCACTGCTTCACCGACAGGTACTCTGGAACGTCTCCGGAGCAGGACCTATCGAGAAGGAACGGTGCCAGCAATCAATACACAATCATATGCAACAATATGATGCATGAACATGGCATGTAGATGTGATGCTGTTGAGCTAATGCAACTAGTGTTCAATTGGTTTGAAGTCCATTTGAACCAAGGTTCAAATGCATTTCTAAATTAGGTCTCTTATATATGCCATAATGTGTTTTCTCATATTCAGCATGTATAGGTTGGTTTGTCATGCATGAAACTAGTACAGATGGAAAGATTGCATTTTTCTGATAATTTTTCATATATAAATTATTTCAATCTGAGCTACGGTTGAATTTCTATGAATTTTTGAAGTTTAAATCAATTTCTGGAATTTTCCTGAATTATTTTAATTCCAGAAACTAAATAATTGCGTCAGCATGACGTCATCATTGCATCAGCGGTCAACTGGGCTGGTCCGGGTCAAACCTGACGTGTGGGACCCACACGTCAGTGACAGGGGGTTAACAGAGGTTATTCTAATTTAATTAAAAAGGTTAAGGGGGGTCGGGCCCACATGTCAGCCT
>NW_025232289.1:0-3828 GCF_018294505.1 Triticum aestivum | reverse complement strand
GTGTAACAATCAATCTTGGCATGATGAGCTATCATCCAGTCCATACCCAAGATGATGTTAATATCTGAGGACTTGAGGGCTACAAGTGATGCAAGGAATACAAGTCTGTCAACAAGGATTTCGTTACCATGGCTTACACTAGAGGTTTGCCATTTGGATCCAGGAGTTTGGATGACTAGCGGAGTTGGCATTTCACAAAATGACAGGTTGTGCAAGTTAGCATAGCTTTCAGAAATGAAGGAGTGAGATGCTCCAGTATCAAATAGAACTGATGCTGGGTGACAATTGACAAGGAGTGTGCTAAGAACGACATCTGGATCATCATGAGCGTCTTTAGCTGAGACGTGATGCACACGTCCACGTTCAGTGGGGGCTGACTTGACACTGATCATCTTGCGTGATGGCTTAATACAGCCAACAGTCTTCTCGGGCTGGGGTGGAGCATAACTAGTCTGAGAGCAGTCATGTGCATAGTGTCCTGGCTTCCCGCATGTGAAGCAAGTCCCTGAGGTTGGACGGGAACCCGCACTGACAAGCGGTCTACCAGTAGGCCTGGGTGGAACATACGACTGAGCTGGAGGAGGCACCACATGAGATGACCTCGGTGTATAACCGGAAGGAAGAGCGGAGTTTGGAACCCAAATCCGGCGTTTCTGGGAGATAGAGCCAGAGGAAGATCCCAAATCACGGGTGTGCTTACGAGACTCCTCGTAAGTGAGTTGAGCTGTCTCTGCATTGATGGCCTTGTTCACAAGGGCTTGGAATGTATCACAATGATGCAGGTGGAGATCACGACGCAACTTGGGGTTGAGACCCTTCCGGAACCTAGCTTGCTTCTTGGCGTCCGTGGACACTTCTTCTGTGGCATAGCGGGCAAGGTTCTCGAATTCTCTGCTATAAGCATCAACAGCCATCTTACTCTGGGTGAAACTACAGAACTCTTCTCTCTTGCGATCAATGAGGGCCTGAGGAATGTGATGCTCACGAAAAGCCTCAGTGAAATCCTTCCAGGTAGGAATCTGGCCAACTGGAAGCATAGCCTCATAGTTCTGCCACCAAAGACTAGCAGGACCTTCTAGGTGATATGTGGCATAAGTGACCTTGTCATCTTCAGCTACGTTCGCAGAACGCAGCTTATGGGTGATGCTACAGAGCCAGTCATCTACATCGAGTGGCTCGATGGAATGATGAAAAGTAGGTGGGTGCAAGCGAATGAAGTCATGAATGGTCACAGACCCTTTGAACTGATGTGCGGTATTCTCCTCGATACGTGCCAACAAACGATTAGACTCACGCTTGTTCCTCTCCATCTCTAGCATGAGCTCTGACAACGAAGGCTGGTCAGGAGGATCCTCATCCCTACCACATCCATGGTTCTGGCTACGAGCAACGGAACTTCGCTTAGCTGATGACATCCTGAGAAACGAACCAAGGACGGAATAACATTAACTATAGAATGTAGAATGTAGGACAAGGAATTAGTATCACTCGAACTCCTAGGGAAAATCCGGCAGCATAACGGCAGTAAAATGCTCAGAATGAAACATCCTACTAAACATGGGGTGGTAACATACTCATCATCATCACTCAAGGTTCTGAGATAGTACTAAACAGACTACACCGGAGGTACTCGAAACTGGGGTATGACTCCGATCAACCAATCCTATGGGACTACGGAGTAGTAACACGTGATCCTGATAGACGGAAAAGAAGCCTATTTCCTTAACCCCGTCGGAAAGATAGGATGACTCAGACCAGAAGGCCATGAGGTAAAGGAGTAAAAAGAGCCTTACGTTCCTTCCCACAATCAATTCCCTTATATAACTAAAGAATTTCTAGACTCAACTTCGACCAGTTTGGCTTGGTAAACCTACAGGCAGTCAAGCTCTGATACCAAAGCTGTCAGGACCCCGACTCGATGCCACATCGATCTAGCATGTAACACCTCATATCGCTTTGCGGCCTCACGCACGGTATCCCCACGGGTGTCGTCTTACCCTTTGCCCGAGACCGTTTGCGCATTTTGGCACACGTATATGATGGTGTCGCTAGCATCCATATGATAAAGAGCCCGGGCTGACATGACTAGTCGTAAACCCAAAGTGGCACAGACTTACAGGGACAGGCATCCATGACCCAGCTTCGAACGTGTCGGTCATCAGCAATTGGGTCCGGGCTGTAGCACTGGGCTAGCAGGACTCCGGTAAACCGGGCTGTAGCGGGCTAACAGGACTCTGGTACTCAAAGCGTGACATTTCCCCGAAGGGACAGATACAGGAACGAAGAAGGACACATGCCGGCCAGCCTAAGTGTTCCAGAGCAGTAGCAAGCTACCATGGCTCAGCGGTAACACTAGGAGACATTTCCCGGTAAGAGAGGCTACTAAAGATAAACAACTAGATAGTCAGATCCCACACATAGCACTACACATTACACGTACGCATAACATGCAAGTATGTGCTGTACAACATGGCATCACAGCATAACTCAACAATTATATGGATAAAGGCTCAGAAGAGCCATCATAGCATTTGTTGCAAACAGGGGTCACAAGACCCGTCATACAGAGCATACAAGCAACAAGCGGAAGCATTACATGTCTGGGTACAGACATCTATAAATGAAAAAGGCTGAAGAGCCTGACTATCTACAACATCCGATCAAGATCGTAGCTGAGGTACTAGCTACTAGTCGAAGTCCATGAGAACCCTAGTAAGACCGAAGTCTCCGCTGCAAAAACATAAATAAAGCAACATGAGTACAAAGGTACTCAGCAAGACTTACATCAGATCCTATCATACATGCATTGGTATCAAGAGGGTAATGTGGGGTTTAGTTGCAGCAAGCCAGCTTCGACTCTGTGGCTATCCTGTTCTACGACTACCAGAAACTCTGGAGGTGAAACAACGTACACGAGTCCACTAATCACCACACAATACACTACTATGGATTCATCCCCGTCTCCCTACGAGAAGGCCATCCATAGCACTCACACTTGTCTTGAGTATTTTATAGTATCCACTTCAAGTTGTCTATGTACCATGTAAGCATCCAAGAAGTCCATAACCGCGGACCCGGCTATTCGAATAGATCATGTTAACCCTGCAGGGGTGTACTTCTTCACACACGCTCTCGCCACTTACCGCCATGTACATGTCATGTATCTCGGCAACCTTCAAGCGGAAGCCTGGCGAGGGTGTCGGCCACGACCTGACTAACCACACAAGACTCTAGTCCAGGTTTATCGCCTATTCGGGTTCCATCCGCAAGGAGATCCGGCCGGGGTGTCGCTCACGGCCCCAAACGATGTGAGCAGGGTTCCCGAGCCCACCAACCGGGTGCCACTCGGTACACCGTGCCACGTGTGCCTAGTCTGTCCCAAGCCCACCCTGCCGGGTGCCACTTGGTAGAAAAATAGCACTACCTACAAACACCAGAAACTAGTTGCGACTCCTGGACAGAGATCAAGTTCGTTAATAAGCCGAGAGAGTCAATTAAGGATCCCAATGTGTGGTAGTATCGAGTCATTGGACAACATACATAGAACTCAGTGCTTAAGGACGGTTCCAGCGAGACAACCCACCATGTACTCCTACATGGCCTCTCACCGCTACCTTTTACCAAATCGTGTTCACTCACTTCACTCTCAGCATCAGAACATATCGTAACACTCCAATTCATTCCCAATGAATCAGACCTGACACACTCTAAGCAATAGCAGGCATAGCATGGTAGGAACACATCAATGGCTTCAATCAACTCCTACACATGCTAGTGGGTTTCAACTATTTACTGTGGCAATGACAGGTCATGCAGAGGAATGGGTTC
>NW_025232288.1:4008-9959 GCF_018294505.1 Triticum aestivum | reverse complement strand
ATGCGGGGTGGTGTGGAGGCATGTCCGAAGAGGCGGGACGCGTCTCCGGGGCGTGGCCCCCCTCACGGACGGCGATGACACGGTAGTAGACGTTCTGTGGTAACGATGCGGCGTCAATATTACTAAATACTCGGAGCGCGATAAAATCATGATTTTTTTGCACGACGTCGGCACATGTGCTAAAGGAACGATGGTATTTTTTCATAATTTTTGGTGATGGAGAAGTATCCGAAAAATTCCCTCTACGCGGATTGCCCTTCGCGCATCTATGGCTGTGGCCGGCGGCCTCCGGGGGCTAGCATGCCGCCAAATCTTGCGCCGGCGGCCTCTCACAAGTCTGGAAGTGTTGTCGCAGTTGCAAACGCCCGGCACGCGTGTCCGGGGTGTGCCCCCCTCACGAACGGCGCTGCCGCCGGCACCTGGAGGGGGGAAACGGACGCGTGGGGTCTACACAGAGGGGATCTTGCTGTGTGTCTTCCCCGGATGTTGCTCCAATGTGTTCCTATGGGCTGACCTAACACAACCGGGTGGGGAGGTCCATTGTTCAAAGCCCGTCCGTGCAAAGTCAAAGGGGTAGATCCCGTGGTCAAACGCTACAGGGTTAGGCGAGACGGGGGCACTGGGGGTAGCAATGCCACCGGAGCGTCGCACCGGGCCCTTATACATGAGGGGTGGTGTGGTGGCATGTCCGAAGAGGCGGGACGCGTCTCCGTGGCGTGGCCCCCGTCACGGACGGCGATGACACGGTAGTAGACGTTCTGCGGTAACGATGCGGCATCAATATTACTAAATACTCGGAGCACGATAAAATCATGATTTTTTTTGCACGACGTGGCTCATGTGCTATAGGAACGATGGTATTTTTTCATAATTTTTGGTGATGGAGAAGTATCCGAAAAATTCCCTCCACGCGGATTGCCCTTCGGGCGTCTACGGCTGTGGCCGGCGGCCTCCGGGGGCTAGCATGCCGCCAAATCTTGCGCTGGCGGCCTCTCACAAGTCTGGAAGTGTTGTCGTGGTTGCAAACGCCCGGCACGCGTGTCCGGGGTGTGCCCCCCTCACGGACGGCGCTGCCGCCGGCACCTGGAGGGGGGAAACGGACGCGTGGGGTCTACACGGAGGGGATCTTGCTGTGGGTCTGCCCCGGATGTTGCTCCAAAGTGTTCCTATGGGCTGACCTAATACAACCGGGTGGGGAGGTCCACTGGTCAAAGCCCGTCCGTGCAAAGTCAAAGGGGTAGATCCCGTGGTCAAACGCTACAGGGTTAGGCGGGACGAGGGCACTGGGGGGGGGGGTAGCAATGCCACCGGAGCATCGCACCGGGCCCTCATACATGCGGGGTGGTGTGGTGGCATGTCCGAAGAGGCGGGACACGTCTCCAGGGCGTGGCCCCCCTCACGGACGGCGATGACACGGTAGTAGACGTTCTGCGGTAACGATGCGGCGTCAATATTACTAAATACTCGGAGCGCGATAAAATCATGATTTTTTTTGCACGACGTGGGCACATGTGCTATAGGAACGATGGTATTTTTCCATAATTTTTGGTGATGGAGAAGTATCCGAAAAATTCCCTCTACGCGGATTGCCCTTCGCGCGTCTACGACTGTGGCCGGCGGCCTCCGGGGGCTAGCATGCCGCCAAATCTTGCGCCGGCGGCCTCTCACAAGTCTGGAAGTGTTGTCGCGGTTGCAAACGCCCAGCACGCGTGTCCGGGGTGTGCCCCCCTCACGAACGGCGCTGCCGCCGGCACCTGGAGGGGGGAAACGGACGCGTGGGGTCTACACAGAGGGATCTTGCTGTGGGTCTTCCCCGGATGTTGCTCCAATGTGTTCCTATGGGCTGACCTAACACAACCGGGTGGGGAGGTCCATTGTTCAAAGCCCGTCCGTGCAAAGTCAAAGGGGTAGATCCCGTGGTCAAACGCTACAGGGTTAGGCGAGACGGGGGCACTGGGGGTAGCAATGCCACCGGAGCGTCGCACTGGGCCCTTATACATGCGGGGTGGTGTGGTGGCATGTCCGAAGAGGCGGGACGCGTCTCCGGGGCGTGGCCCCCCTCACGGACGGCGATGACACGGTAGTAGACGTTCTGCGGTAACGATGCGGCATCAATATTACTAAATACTCGGAGCACGATAAAATCATGATTTTTTTTGCACGACGTGGCACATGTGCTATAGGAATGATGGTATTTTTTCATAATTTTTGGTGATGGAGAAGTATCCGAAAAATTCACTCCATGCGGATTGCCCTTCGGGCGTCTACGGCTGTGGCCGGCGGCCTCCGGGGGCTAGCATGCCGCCAAATCTTGCGCTGGCGGCCTCTCACAAGTCTGGAAGTGTTGTCGTGGTTGCAAACACCCGGCACGCGTGTTCGGGGTGTGCCCCCCTCACGGACGGCGCTGCCGCCGGCACCTGGAGGGGGGAAACGGACGCGTGGGGTCTACACGGAGGGGATCTTGCTGTGGGTCTGCCCCGGATGTTGCTCCAAAGTGTTCCTATGGGCTGACCTAATACAACCGGGTGGGGAGGTCCACTGGTCAAAGCCCGTCCGTGCAAAGTCAAAGGGGTAGATCCCGTGGTCAAACGCTACAGGGTTAGGCGGGACGAGGGCACTGGGGGGGTAGCAATGCCACCGGAGCGTCGCACCGGGCCCTCATACATGCGGGGTGGTGTGGTGGCATGTCCGAAGAGGCGGGACGCGTCTCCAGGGCGTGGCCCCCCTCACGGACGGCGATGACACGGTAGTAGACGTTCTGTGGTAACGATGCGGCGTCAATATTACTAAATACTCGGAGCGCGATAAAATCATGATTTTTTTTGCACGACGTGGGCACATGTGCTATAGGAACGATGGTATTTTTTCATAATTTTTGGTGATGGAGAAGTATCCGAAAAATTCCCTCCACGCGGATTGCCCTTCGCGCGTCTACGACTGTGGCCGGCGGCCTCCGGGGGCTAGCATGCCGCCAAATCTTGCGCTGGCGGCCTCTCACAAGTCTGGAAGTGTTGTCGCGGTTGCAAACGCCCGGCACGCGTGTCCGGGGTGTGCCCCCCTCACGGACGGCGCTGCCGCCGGCACCTGGAGGGGGGAAACGGACGCGTGGGGTCTACACGGAGGGGATCTTGCTGTGGGTCTGCCCCGGATGTTGCTCCAAAGTGTTCCTATGGGCTGACCTAACACAACCGGGTGGGGAGGTCCACTGGTCAAAGCCCGTCCGTGCAAAGTCAAAGGGGTAGATCCCGTGGTCAAACGCTACAGGGTTAGGCGGGACGAGGGCACTGGGGGGTAGCAATGCCACCGGAGCGTCGCACCGGGCCCTCATACATGCGGGGTGGTGTGGTGGCATGTCCGAAGAGGCGGGACGCGTCTCCGGGGCGTGGCCCCCCTCACGGACGGCGATGACACGGTAGTAGACGTTCTGCGGTAACGATGCGGCGTCAATATTACTAAATAATCGGAGCGCGATAAAATCATGATTTTTTTTGCACGACGTGGGCACATGTGCTATAGGAACGATGGTATTTTTCCATAATTTTTGGTGATGGAGAAGTATCCGAAAAATTCCCTCTACGCGGATTGCCCTTCGCGTGTCTACGGCTGTGGCCGGCGGCCTCCGGGGGCTAGCATGCCGCCAAATCTTGCGCCGGCGGCCTCTCACAAGTCTGGAAGTGTTTTCGCGGTTGCAAACGCCCGGCACGCGTGTCCGGGGTGTGCCCCCCTCACGAACGGCGCTGCCGCCGGCACCTGGAGGGGGGAAACGGACGCGTGGGGTCTACACGGAGGAGATCTTGCTGTGGGACTTCCCCGGATGTTGCTCCAATGTGTTCCTATGGGCGGACCTAACACAACCGGGTGGGGAGGTCCATTGGTCAAAGCCCGTCCGTGCAAAGTCAAAGGGGTAGATCCCGTGGTCAAACACTACAGGGTTAGGCGGGACGGGGGCACTAGGGGTAGCAATGCCACCGGAGCGTCGCACCGGGCCCTCATACATGCGGGGTGGTGTGGTGGCATGTCCGAAGAGGCGGGACGCGTCTCCGGGGCGTGGCCCCCCTCACGGACGGCGATGACACGGTAGTAGACGTTCTGCTGTAACGATGCGGCGTCAATATTACTAAATACTCGGAGCGCGATAAAATCATGATTTTTTTGCACGACGTGGGCACATGTGCTATAGGAACGATGGTATTTTTTTCATAATTTTTGGTGATGGGGACGTATCCGAAAAATTCCCTCTACGCGTATTGCCCTTCGCGCGTCTATGGTTGTGGCCGGCGGCCTCCGGGGGCTAGTATGCCGCCAAATCTTGCGCCGGCGGCCTCTCACAAGTCTGGAAGTGTTGTCGCGGTTGCAAACGCCCGGCACGCGTGTCCGGGATGTGCCCCCCTCACAAACGGCGCTGCCGCCGGCACCTAGAGGAGGGAAACGGACGCGTGGGGTCTACACGGAGGGGATCTTGCTGTGGGTCTTCCCCGGATGTTGCTCCAATGTGTTCCTATGGGCTGACCTAACACAACCGGGTGGGGAGGTCCATTGGTCAAAGCCCGTCCGCGCAAAGTCAAAGGGGTAGATCCCGTGGTCAAACGCTACAGGGTTAGGCGAGACGGGGGCACTGGGGGTATAAATGCCACCGGAGCGTCGCACCGGGCCCTCATACATGCGGAGTGGTGTGGTGGCATGTCCGAAGAGGCGGGATGCGTCTCCGGGGCGTGGCCCCCCTCACGGAAGGCGATGACACGGTAGTAGACGTTCTGCGGTAACGATGCGGCATCAATATTACTAAATACTCGGAGTGCGATAAAATCATGATTTTTTTTGCACGACGTGGCACATATGCTATAGGAACGGTGGTATTTTTTCATAATTTTTGGTGATGGAGAAGTATCCGAAAAATTCCCTCTACGCGGATTGCCCTTCGCGCGTCTACGGCTGTGGCCGGCGGCCTTCGGGGGCTAGCATGCCGCCAAATCTTGCGCCGGCGGCCTCTCACAAGTCCGGAAGTGTTGTTGCGGTTGCAAACGCCCGGCACGCGTGTCCGGGGTGGCCCCCCTCACGAACGGCGTTGCCGCCGGCACCTGGAGGGGGAAACGGACGCGTGAGGTCTACACGGAGGGGATCTTGCTGTGGGTCTTCCCCGGATGTTGCTCCAATGTGTCCCTATGGGCTAACCTAACACAACTAGGTGGGGAGGTCCACTGGTCAAAGCCCGTCCGTGCAAAGTCAAAGGGGTAGATCCCGTGGTCAAATGCTACAGGGTTAGGCGGGACGGGGGCACTGGGGGTAGCAATGCCACCGGAGCATCGCACCGGGCCCTCATACATGTGGGGTGGTGTGGTGGCATGTTCGAAGAGGCGGGACGCGTCTTCGGGGCGTGGCCCCCCTCACGGACGGCGATGACACGGTAGTAGACGTTCTGCGGTAACGATGCGGCGTCAATATTACTAAATACTCGGAGCGCGATAAAATCATGATTTTTTTGCACGACGTGGGCACATGTGCTATAGGAACGATGGTATTTTTTCATAATTTTTGGTGATGGAGAAGTATCCGAAAAATTCCCTCTACGCGGATTGCCCTTCGCGCGTCTACGGCTGTGGCCGGCGGCCTCCGGGGGCTAGCATGCCGCCAAATCTTGCGCCGGCAGCCTCTCACAAGTCTGGAAGTGTTGTCGCGGTTGCAAACGCCCAGCACGCGTGTCCGGGGTGTGCCCCCCTCACGAACGGCGCTGCCGCCGGCACCTGGAGGGGGAAACAGACGCGTGGGGTCTACACGGAGGGGATCTTGCTGTGGGTCTTCCCTGGATGTTGCTCCAATGTGTTCCTATGGGCTGACCTAACACAACCAGGTGGGGAGGTCCACTAGTCAAAGCCCGTCCGTACAAAGTCAAAGGGGTAGATCCCGTGGTCAAACGCTACAGGGTTAGGCGGGACGGGGGCACTGGGGGGGGG
>NW_025232288.1:0-3513 GCF_018294505.1 Triticum aestivum | reverse complement strand
GGAGCATCGCACCGGGCCCTCATACATGCGGGGTGGTGTGGTGGCATGTCCGAAGAGGCGGGACGCGTCTCCAGGGCGTGGCCCCCCTCACGGACGGCGATGACACGGTAGTAGACGTTCTGTGGTAACGATGGGGCGTCAATATTACTAAATACTCGGAGCGCAATAAAATCATGATTTTTTTGCACGACGTGGGCACATGTGCTATAGGAACGATGGTATTTTTTCATAATTTTTGGTGATGGAGAAGTATCCGAAAAATTCCCTCTACGCGGATTGCCCTTCGCGCGTCTATGGCTGTGGCCGGCGGCCTCCGGGGGCTAGCATGCCGCCAAATCTTGCGCCGGCGGCCTCTCACAAGTCTGGAAGTGTTGTCGCGGTTGCAAACGCCCGGCACGCGTGTCCGGGGTGTGCCCCCCTCACGAACAGCGCTGCCGCCGTCACCTGGAGGGGGGAAACGGACGCGTGGGGTCTACACGGAGGGGATCTTGCTGTGGGTCTTCCCCGGATGTTGCTCCAATGTGTTCCTATGGGCTGACCTAACACAACCGGGTGGGGAGGTCCATTGGTCAAAGCCCGTCCGTGCAAAGTCAAAGGGGTAGATCCTGTGGTCAAACGCTACAGGGTTAGGCGAGACGGGGGCACTGGGGGGTAGCAATGCCACCGGAGCGTCGCACCGGGCCCTCATACATGCGGAGTGGTGTAGTGGCATGTCCGAAGAGGCGGGACGCGTCTCCGGGGCGTGGCCCCCCTCACGGACGGTGATGACACGGTAGTAGACGTTCTGCGGTAACGATGCAGCGTCAATATTACTAAATACTTGGAGCGCGATAAAATCATGATTTTTTTTGCACCACGTGGCACATGTGCTATAGGAACGATGGTATTTTTTCATAATTTTTGGTGATGGAGAAGTATCCGAAAAATTCCCTCTACGCGGATTCCCCTTCCCGCGTCTACGGCTGTGGCCGGCGGCCTCCGGGGGCTAGCATGCAGCCAAATCTTGCGCCAGCGTCCTCTCACAAGTCTGGAAAATGTTGTTGCGGTTGCAAACGCCCGGCACGCGTGTCCGGGGTGTGCCCCCCTCACGAACGGCGCTGCCGCCGGCACCTGGAGGGGGGAGACGGACGCGTGAGGCCTACACGGAGGGGATCTTGCTGTGGGACTTCCCTGGATGTTGCTCCAAAGTGTTCCTATGGGCAGACCTAACACAACCGGGGGGGAGGTCCATTGGTCAAAGCCCGTCCGTGCAAAGTCAAATGGGTAGATCCCGTGGTCAAACGCTACAGGGTTAGGCGGGACGGGGGCACGGGGGGTAGCAATGCCACCGGAGCGTCGCACCGGGCCCTCATACATGCGGGGTGGTGTGGTGGCATGTCTGAAGAGGCGGGACGCGTCTCCGGGGCGTGGCCCCCCTCACGGACGGCGATGACACGGTAGTAGACGTTCTATGGTAACGATGCGGCGTCAACATTACTAAATACTCGGAGCACGATAAAATCATGATTTTTTTTGCACGACGTTGGCACATGTGCTATAGGAACGATGGTATTGTTTCATAATTTTTGGTGATGGAGAAGTATCCGAAAAATTCCCTCTACGCGGATTGCCCTTCGCGCGTCTACGGCTGTGGCCGGCGGCCTCCGGGGGCTAGCATGCCGCCAAATCTTGCGCCGGCGGCCTCTCACAATTCTGGAAGTGTTGTCGCAGTTGCAAACGCCTGGCACGCGTGTCCGGGGTGTGCCCCCCTCACGAACGGCGCTGCCGCCGGCACCTGGAGGGGGGAAACGGACGCGTGGGGTCTACACGGAGGGGATCTTGCTGTGGGACTTCCCCGGATGTTGCTCCAAAGTGTTCCTATGGGCTGACCTAACACAACCGGGTGGGGAGGTCCACTGGTCAAAGCCCGCCCGTGCAAAGTCAAAGGGGTAGATCCCGTGGTGAAACGCTACAGGGTTAGGCGGGACGGGGGCACTGGGGGTAGCAATGCCACCGGAGCGTCGCACCGGGCCCTCATACATGCGGTGTGGTGTGGTGGCATGTCCGAAGAGGCGGGACGCGTCTCCGGGGCGTGGCCCCCCTCACGGACGGCGATGACACGGTAGTAGACGTTCTGCAGTAACGATGCGGCGTCAATATTACTAAATACTCGGAGCGCGATAAAATCATGATTTTTTTTTGCACGACGTGGGCACATGTGTTATAGGAACGATGGTATTTTTTCATAACTTTTGGTGATGGAGAAGTATCCGAAAAATTCCCTCTACGCGGATTACCCTTCGCGCGTCTACGGCTGTGGCCGGCGGCCTCCGGGGGCTAGCATGCCGCCAAATCTTGAGCCGGCGGCCTCTCACAAGTCTGGAAGTGTTGTCCCGGTTGCAAACGCCCGGCACGCGTGTCCGGGGTGTGCCCCCTCACGGACGGCGCTGCCGCCGGCACCTGGAGGGGGGAAACGGACGCGTGGGGTCTACACGGAGGGGATCTTGCTGTGGGTCTGCCCCGGATGTTGCTCCAAAGTGTTCCTATGGGCTGACCTAACACAACCGGGTGGGGAGGTCCACTGGTCAAAGCCCGTCCGTGCAAAGTCAAAGGGGTAGATCCCGTGGTCAAACGCTACAGGGTTAGGCGGGACGAGGGCACTGGGGGGGGTAGCAATGCCACCGGAGCGTTGAACCGGCCCCTCATACATGCGGGGTGGTGTGGTGGCATGTCCGAAGAGGCGGGACACGTCTCCGGGGCGTGGCCCCCCTCACGGACGGCGATGACACGGTAGTAGACGTTCCGCGGTAACGATGCGGCGTCAATATTACTAAATACTCGGAGCGCGATAAAATCATGATTTTTCTTGCACGACGTAGGCACATGTGTTATAGGAAAGATGGTATTTTATCATAATTTTTGGTGATGGAGAAGTATCCGAAAAATTCCCTCTACGCGGATTGCCCTTCGCGCGTCTACGGCTGTGGCCGGCGGCCTCCAGGGGCTAGCATGCTGCCAAACTTGCGCCGACGGCCTCTCACAAGTCTGGAAATGTTGTTGCGGTTGCAAACGCCCGGCACGCGTGTTCGGGGTGTGCCCCCCTCACGAACGGCGCTGCCGCCGGCACCTGGAGGGGGGAAACGGACGCGTGGGGTCTACACGGAGGGGATCTTGCTGTGGGACTTCCCCGGATGTTGCTCCAAAGTGTTCCTATGGGCTGACCTGACACAACCGGGTGGGGAGGTCCATTGGTCAAAGCCCGTCCGTGCAAAGTCAAAGGGGTAGATCCCGTGGTCAAACGCGACAGGGTTAGGCAGGACGGGGGCACTGAGGGTAGCAATGCCACCGGAGCGTCGCACCGGGCCCTTATACATGCGGGGTGGTGTGGTGGCATGTCCGAAGAGGCGGGACGCGTCTCCGGGGCGTGGCCCCCCTCACGGACGGCGATGACACGGTAGTAGACGTTCTGCGGTAACGATGCGGCGTCAATATTACTAAATACTCGGAGCACGATAAAATCATGATTTTTTTGCA
>NW_025232287.1:8724-9963 GCF_018294505.1 Triticum aestivum | reverse complement strand
ACATTTGCGTGCATGATTAGTGTACGGTCAAATCGGGGGCGTCACAAGTTGGTATCAGAGCCGACTGCCTGTAGGAACCCCCCTTCCACACTCCTTGGCCGAAGTCGAGTCTAGTCATTGCAAAAACTTTTACTAACATGGCTGTGCGGCTTATGGGCCCACATCGCCATTGGGTGGTACTAGGATCTTTTACTCCTCGACCTTTACTCTGGGACTCTGAACTCTCTTCTACTCGGGTTAAACGAATTTACTAACTCTAACACTAGGATCCCGTGACCGCGTTCACCCCAAAGATGGATAAACCATAGATGTTTCTTAGAATAGTATTTTGAACCATTCACACACTGTCATTTGACTCCTTTGAAACGTCTTTGCTTTCAGATGGAACCCACGAGGCAGGTTGTTCGCCACACGATGGCCATTGGTGCCTCGGGATCACCTGCGGTGCTAGCTGAGATGATGACCTATCTGGGTTATGGCTGGCACCCTGAGTACACCGTCTACGAGGAGTACCAGGACTTTAACCAGGAGCAGTACCGTGCCATCGTCCACCTCTACTCTCGGGAGTACGACTCCACTACTGTGCTGCACACCGCACATGGTGTTGGTGTGACCATCGATATGGCTGTCCACGATGCAGCCTATGCTGCTCTGACACGTCTTCGTGGAGAGTATCAGGAGTTGGACACCTCCCCTTTCAGGCACATTGCTATCGCCTCTGATGTTGGTGCAGAGGGATACTATACTGCTGCCTACTCTACTGTCACCCGAGAGCCCTTCTACCATCAGCACCTGGTTCTGCATGCTGATGGGCTGGATCGAGCTAACCGAGCTCTTCGCCACGAGATGTACACCACCCGTCAGCACCTTTACCGTGCTCTGACGCTGCTGCACCCCTTTGTCCGGTCTGGACAGGTACCGCGCGCTGCGATCTACCCAGCCAGGACCGTGATGCCCCACGGTGTCGGTTGGCCAGAGGTGGGAGGCTACTCTCCCGCACTTGGTCCTCTTCTGCCACCTGAGCGTCGGGCTCTACACCTGAGTATCCGCGGCCCCCAGTCTGCTGACGTGGAGGGCTATCTGTTGCCTCACTACCAGCTGTCGGGCTACGATTACCTCCACAGTACCTCTTGGGACTGATGTAGGCTTGTTTGTAGTGTTAAAGGCATTCGCCGCGAGCCTGTGTGCCGCCTATGATGTTTTAGTCTATGTACTGAACCCTGTGTACTGAACTCTATG
>NW_025232287.1:7022-7567 GCF_018294505.1 Triticum aestivum | reverse complement strand
TCATCCGTTACACGGGCACTTCAATGTTTTTTAAACTTATTTGAACTCCAGCCTATTTTTGCGTTCAGTATGCATCATTCAAAGCGACGTCATCAATTTCCAACATGCTCTGACATCATTTGCTGTTTTTCAGTCATTTACCGATTTGTTTAGGGAGCTAAATGACGGTGAAATTGAAAATCACTACAAAATGAACTCTGAAAATGTTGGAACTTGGCATGGTATCATCATTTCGCCCGCATAGCATGTGCAAAAGAGTAGAGAGGTTCGCGGCAAAAACTGGACGCACCTCGTGTACAAACTGGACAATCTCTTTCGAAGTATCAGGGTTTCTGATGAGAACTCATCTGTTACATGGGCACTTCATTTTTTTAAACTTATTACAACTCCAGCCTATTTTTGCATTCCGTACACACCATTCAAAGCGACGTAATCAATTTCCATCACGTTCTGACATCATTTGCTGTTTTTCAGTCATTTACCGATTTGTTTAGGGAGCTAAATGACGGTGAAATTGAAAATCACTACAAAATGAACTCTGAAAA
>NW_025232287.1:4966-5795 GCF_018294505.1 Triticum aestivum | reverse complement strand
CAATCTCTTTCGGAGTATCAGGGTTTCGGACGAGAACTCATCTGTTACACGGGCACTTCAATGTTTTTTAAACTGATTCGAACTCTTTGTTGAGAGAGCTAAATGACGGTGAAATTGAAAATCACTAAAAAATGAACTCTGAAAATGTTGGAACTTGGCATGGTATCATCATTTCTCCCGCATAGCATGTGCAAAAGAGTAGAGAGGGTCACGGCGAAAACTGGACGCACCTCGTGTACAGACTGGACAATCTCTTTCGGAGTATCAGGGTTTCGGACGAGAACTCATCCGTTACACGGGCACTTCAATGTTTTTTAAACTTATTTGAACTCCAGCCTATTTTTGCGTTCAGTATGCATCATTCAAAGCGACGTCATCAATTTCCAACATGTTCTGACATCATTTGCTGTTTTTCAGTCATTTACCGATTTGTTTAGGGAGCTAAATGACGGTGAAATTGAAAATCACTACAAAATGAACTCTGAAAATGTTGGAACTTGGCATGGTATCATCATTTCGCCCGCATAGCATGTGCAAAAGAGTAGAGAGGTTCGCGGCAAAAACTGGACGCACCTCGTGTACAAACTGGACAATCTCTTTCGAAGTATCAGGGTTTCTGATGAGAACTCATCTGTTACATGGGCACTTCATTTTTTTAAACTTATTACAACTCCAGCCTATTTTTGCATTCCGTACACACCATTCAAAGCGACGTAATCAATTTCCATCACGTTCTGACATCATTTGCTGTTTTTCAGTCATTTACCGATTTGTTTAGGGAGCTAAATGACGGTGAAATTGAAAATCACTACAAAATGAACTCTGAAAA
>NW_025232287.1:0-1372 GCF_018294505.1 Triticum aestivum | reverse complement strand
TCCAGGCTATTTTTGCGTTCCGTACACACCATTCAAAGCGACGTCATCAATTTCCAACACGTTCTGACATCATTTGCTGTTTTTCAGTCATTTACCGATTTGTTGAGAAAGCTAAATGACGGTGAAATTAAAAATCACTAAAAAATGAACTCTGAAAATGTTGGAACTGGGCATGGTATCATCATTTCTCCCGCATAGCATGTGCAAAAGAGTAGAGAGGGTCACGGCGAAAACTGGACGCACCTCGTGTACAGACTGGACAATCTCTTTCGGAGTATCAGGGTTTCGGACGAGAACTCATCTGTTACACGGGCACTTCAATGTTTTTTAAACTTATTTGAACTCCAGCCTATTTTTGCGTTCAGTATGCATCATTCAAAGCGACGTCATCAATTTCCAACATGTTCTGACATCATTTGTTGTTTTTCAGTCATTTACCGATTTGTTTAGGGAGCTAAATCACGGTGAAATTGAAAATCACTACAAAATGAACTCTGAAAATGTTGGAACTTGGCATGGTATCATCATTTCGCCCGCATAGCATGTGCAAAAGAGTAGAGAGGGTCACGGCGAAAACTGGACGCACCTCGTGTACAAACTGGACAATCTCTTTCGAAGTATCAGGGTTTCTGACGAGAACTCATCTGTTACATGGGCACTTCATTTTTTTTAACTTGTTACAACTCCAGCCTATTTTTGCGTTCCGTACACACCATTCAAACCGACGTCATCAATTTCCAACACGTTCTGACATCATTTGCTGTTTTTCAGTCATTTACCGATTTGTTTAGGGAGCTATATGACGGTGAAATTGAAAATCACTACAAAATGAACTCTGAAAATGTTGGAACTTGGCATGGTATCATCATTTCGCCCGCATAGCATGTGCAAAAGAGTAGAGAGGGTCACGGCAAAAACTGGACGCACTTCGTGTACAAACTGGACAATCTCTTTCGGAGTATGAGGGTTTCGGACGAGAACTCATCTGTTACACAGGCACTTCAATGTTTTTTAAACTGATTTAAACTCCAGCCTATTTTTGCATTCCGTACACACCATTCAAAGCGACGTCATCAATTTCCAACACGTTCTGACATCATTTGCTGTTTTTCAGTCATTTACCGATTTGTTGAGAGAGCTAAATGACGGTGAAATTGAAAATCACTAAAAAATGAACTCTGAAAATGTTCGAACTTGGCATGGTATCATCACTTCTCCCGCATAGCATGTGCAAAAGAGTAGAGAGGGTCACGGCGAAAACTGGACGCACCTCGTGTACAGACTGGACAATCTCTTTCGGAGTATCAGGGTTTCGGACGAGAACTCATCTGTTACACGGGCACTTCAATGTTTTTTAAACTTATTTGAACTC
>NW_025232286.1:8570-9964 GCF_018294505.1 Triticum aestivum | reverse complement strand
CGGGATCAGTGTTGCAGGGGGTTTGGGGAGGCGTTGGTGCGCTCTACGTGCTCCTGGTGATGTGTGGAGCACGATGGTGTGCTCGGTTGGGCGCTACGGCGACCGTGGTCACGACGGCGACATCGCCGGCGGCGTGGAGCTCTCGGTCGAGGTGGAGCTGGGGCCTAGAGGTCGGGAGAGACCAGGGAAGAAGGGGGAAACGCTCCGGGGGCTCACCGCGGTTGCAGTGGGCGTCGAAGCGGGCTCGGGGACGCGCCGGAGACGACGAATTTGACGGCGACGGTGGTCGGAGTCCGAAGAGGGGAACGGCGACGTGGCGGCGATGCAGGGCTTCCGGGGACCCGTGGAGCGGTGGGGAGGAAGAGGGAGTTGTGGCGGAGCTTCTGAGCTAATCGGGGGAGCGAGGGGTGGCCGGAGACGACTGCTACGGCGAACGGTGGCGACGGTGGTGTTCGGCCGTGTGCGAGAGAGAGCGAGGGAGAGGAAGGAGAGAGCCGGGGAGAGTGAGAGAGAGCAGGGGGGATCGGGACGGGCTGCGGGCGTCGTCCACGCGGCCAGGAGGGCGTCGGCAAACAGGAGGTGGCCGCGCGGCCGCGCGCGCGCGAGCACGCAGCAGCTTCGGGGCGAGGGGAGGAAGACGACGGGGCGCTACAGTGCTGGGCTGGGTCGGTTGCTGGCTGGGCCGGCCAGCTGGCTGGGCCGCACAGGTAAGTCTTCCCCTTTCTTTTCTGTTTTCTGTTTTTATTTAATATATCTGCAACTTTGTTGAGTTAAATAAAATACCTAGGCAATTCCAAAAATCACCAAACTACTCCTGGCTCATAGTTGGATTATTTCCAACATGAAACATTTTAGTTTGGAGATATTTGAGCATTTAAATATTTTATATAATTTTAAATGCCCAAATTCAAATAGTTATGATTTCATTCAAAAACCCTAGGATGGCCTAGGAAAATGTGCACCACTTTTGCAGAGGTTCTGAACCAAGACAAAAATGATGGGCATTTTAGAAGGGCATTTCAGGTTCATTGAAAATTATTTTAGTAAACCCTAGTTGGTTTCAGAGGGGACTGGGGGTTCTGTCATCCCCATTTCAAGTTTCTGATGAATGAGCAAACATGATGCAACACTCTAATGCATGACTAGCTAGGGTGTGACAACTCACCCCCACTCAAAAGAATCTCGTCCCGAGATTTGGGTTCCTCCGGGAAGAAGGCGGGATACTCGAGTCGAAGACGATCCTCCCTTTCCCAAGTTGCTTCATCTTCAGAATGGTGCGACCATTGAACTTTGAGGAACTTGATGTTATGACGTCGCGTGGTACGCTCGGCCTGATCGAGGATACGGATGGGGTACTCTCGATATGTAAGATCATCTTGGAGATCAAGCGTTTC
>NW_025232286.1:0-8560 GCF_018294505.1 Triticum aestivum | reverse complement strand
AGGGAGTCCGGCCGAGGTTTCCCATACGGCCCCGAACGATGTGAACAGGGTTCCCGAGATACCTAACGGGTATTCGGTACACCGTGCCACGTACCTACCGCATCACAGCCCACCCCTACGGTCAGCGCTGTCCACGGCCTCCAGTAGGCTACAAACACCAGAAACTACTTGCAACTCCTGGACAGAGAGCTAGGGTGAATAAGAAGTCGAGCGGGGTCATATTTCAGGGCCCAATGCATGGTAGTAGCTGTATCTTAAATCACACATACAGATCTCAGTGCTTAAGGTCGGCTTCAATGAAACAACCCACCATGTACTCCTACATGGCCTCTCATCGATACCTTTACCAAATCGTGTTCACCACACCACTCTGATTACCGACGTAATCATTTCACTCTAGCCCATCACCCAGATGAACCAGACCTGACACGACTCTAAGCATAGCAGGCATAGCAAGGTAGGAACAACACATACATATGGCTCAAACAACTCCTACACATGCTAGTGGGTTTCATCTAGTTACTGTGGCAATGACAGGTCATGCAGAGGAAATGGGTTCAACTACCGTAGCACACAGCAGTTTGAATCGCGTTGTCTTAATGCAGTAAAAGAGAGCAGGAGCGAGAACATGGGATTGTATCGATATGATCAAATGGTTGGTTGCTTGCCTGATGGTTCGTTGCACGGATACGGTTCTTCGTTAGGGTAATCACGGTACTCCTCGGGGACAGATCCTGTCGCAAAGGACATCGATACACAAACATCACCAAACAATATGCAACAATATGATGCATGCATGAACATGGCAATATGAGTGTGTTGGGCTAATGCAACTAAAACCAGAAGGGTTTGAACAAATTTGAATCAAAGATTCAAATTCCAAATTCAAATATGGCCTTTTAAAGTGCTTTTCCTTGTTCTGATTAAAACATCAATTTAACTTGTTTGATCATGCATGAAAATAGTACAGATGGATAGATTGGATTTTTCTGATCATTTTTCATATATAATTTGTCCAATTTGGAGTTACAGAATAAAAGTTATGAATTTTTGAAGTTTAAATAATATTCTGGAATTTCCTGATTTAATTTAAATCCAGAAATTCAATTACTGCGTCAGCCTGACGTCAGTGTGACGTCAGTGGTCAACTGTGGCTGGTTGAAGTCAAACCTGACGTGTGGGGGCCACACGTCAGTGACAGGGGGGGGTTAAACAGATTTAAATTAATCCTAATTACTAATTAGTGGCGCTGGGGCCCACTGTCAGTGTCAGGGGGGTTGACTAACAGTAGTTAGCGCTAACCTAACCATCTGGCCGATAGGGCCCACGCGTCAGTGACCCTGGGGGTCAAACCCCAGGTCGGTCAAGTCAAACCCCACCGGCGACATGACGCCGGCGAGATCCGAGACGGCGGCGAGAGTGCTTTTTGCCATTCCGGCGACCAAATGGACGGCGGAAGGCATCTACGTGTTGCTGAGGCTGAGCCGCGTCTATTGGTGGTGGTGGTGGTTGGGCTCGGGGTGGCCGGAGTTGACGGCGGCGAGCTCGGCTGCGGCGGCCGGAGTTCGGGTGCGGTCGGGATCAGTGTTGCAGGGGGTTTGGGGAGGCGTTGGTGCGCTCTACGTGCTCCTGGTGATGTGTGGAGCACGATGGTGTGCTCGGTTGGGCGCTACGGCGACCGTGGTCACGACGGCGACATCGCCGGCGGCGTGGAGCTCTCGGTCGAGGTGGAGCTGGGGCCTAGAGGTCGGGAGAGACCAGGGAAGAAGGGGGAAACGCTCCGGGGGCTCACCGCGGTTGCAGTGGGCGTCGAAGCGGGCTCGGGGACGCGCCGGAGACGACGAATTTGACGGCGACGGTGGTCGGAGTCCGAAGAGGGGAACGGCGACGTGGCGGCGATGCAGGGCTTCCGGGGACCCGTGGAGCGGTGGGGAGGAAGAGGGAGTTGTGGCGGAGCTTCTGAGCTAATCGGGGGAGCGAGGGGTGGCCGGAGACGACTGCTACGGCGAACGGTGGCGACGGTGGTGTTCGGCCGTGTGCGAGAGAGAGCGAGGGAGAGGAAGGAGAGAGCCGGGGAGAGTGAGAGAGAGCAGGGGGGATCGGGACGGGCTGCGGGCGTCGTCCACGCGGCCAGGAGGGCGTCGGCAAGCAGGAGGTGGCCGCGCGGCCGCGCGCGCGCGAGCACGCAGCAGCTTCGGGGCGAGGGGAGGAAGACGACGGGGAGCTACAGTGCTGGGCTGGGTCGGTTGCTGGCTGGGCCGGCCAGCTGGCTGGGCCGCACAGGTAAGTCTTCCCCTTTCTTTTCTGTTTTCTGTTTTTATTTAATATATCTGCAACTTTGTTGAGTTAAATAAAATACCTAGGCAATTCCAAAAATCACCAAACTACTCCTGGCTCATAGTTGGATTATTTCCAACATGAAACATTTTAGTTTGGAGATATTTGAGCATTTAAATATTTTATATAATTTTAAATGCCCAAATTCAAATAGTTATGATTTAATTCAAAAACCCTAGGATGGCCTAGGAAAATGTGCACCACTTTTGCAGAGGTTCTGAACCAAGACAAAAATGATGGGCATTTTAGAAGGGCATTTCAGGTTCATTGAAAATTATTTTAGTAAACCCTAGTTGGTTTCAGAGGGGACTGGGGGTTCTGTCATCCCCATTTCAAGTTTCTGATGAATGAGCAAACATGATGCAACACTCTAATGCATGACTAGCTAGGGTGTGACAACTCACCCCCACTCAAAAGAATCTCGTCCCGAGATTTGGGTTCCTCCGGGAAGAAGGCGGGATACTCGAGTCGAAGACGATCCTCCCTTTCCCAAGTTGCTTCATCTTCAGAATGGTGCGACCATTGAACTTTGAGGAACTTGATGTTATGACGTCGCGTGGTACGCTCGGCCTGATCGAGGATACGGATGGGGTACTCTCGATATGTAAGATCATCTTGGAGATCAAGCGTTTCGTGGTCCACTTCACGGATAGGATCCGAGAAGCAACGCCTGAGTTGAGAAACGTGGAAGACATCGTGAACTCTGGAGAGGTGCGGAGGTAGTTCCAATTGGTAGGCAACTTCTCCTCGTTTGGCAAGAATGCGAAAGGTCCAATGTAACAAGGAGCCAATTTGCCTTTGATACCGAAACGATGGGTTCCCTTCAGAGGGGTGACCCGAAGATAAGCCTTCTCGTCAACCTCGAAAGTCATAGCCTTATGCTTTCGGTCATATTGACTCTTTTGACGGGATTGGGCTGTTTTCAACTTTTCACGAACGATACGAACTTGTTCTTCTGCTTCCTGAATCATATCCGGGCCAAAGAATTGTCTTTCCCCGGTCTCTGACCAGTTAAGGGGTGTTCGACATCGTCGTCCATAGAGAACTTCAAAAGGGGCTTTACCCAAGCTAGATTGATAGCTATTGTTGTAAGCGAATTCGGCAAATGGAAGGCACTTCTCCCAGTCCATTCCGAACGAGATAACAGAGGCTCGAAGCATGTCTTCTAGAATTTGGTTGACGCGTTCCACTTGACCACTTGACTGAGGGTGGAAAGCGGTGCTAAAGGAGAGACGGGTTCCCATAGCATTTTGGAAACTTTCCCAAAATCGAGAGGTGAAGAGACTTCCTCGATCCGAATTGATCTCCAAAGGAACACCATGGAGGGACACTATTCGGGAGATGTATAAGTCTGCCAGTTGACTAGCGGTTATACTCTCACGAACAGGTAAGAAATGAGCTACTTTGGAAAGACGATCGACCACGACGAAAATAGCATTATTCCCTCTTTTGGTTCTGGGAAAACCGGTAATGAAATCCATACCAATTTTATCCCATTTCCATTCAGGAATAGCTAAGGGTTGAAGGGTGCCAGCAGGCCGTTGATGCTCTGCTTTTACACGACGACAAACGTCGCAATTTGCGATATACTGAGCAATTTCTCTCTTCATCCTAGTCCACCAGAACCTCCGGCGTAGGTCCTGATACATCTTAGTACTACCGGGATGAATGGTGAGAGGAGATTCATGAGCCTCCTTAAGGATCAAATGCCGTAGATGCTGGTTCTTGGGAACCACTAGACGGTTCTCAAAGTACACAACGCCATGATCACTTGTGGAGAAACAACTAGCACCTCCGCTAGCAATGTTCTCTTTGATTTTAGATATTCCCTTATCTCGCTTTTGGGCAGCGATGATTTGATCCGTAAGAGTAGGTTTTGCTACCAGGGTGGAGAGAAAACCTTGAGGTACAATGTGAAGGTTAAGCTTCCGAAATTCATCATGGAGAAGCGGTTGACTTTGTTGTAACATCAGATTGTTACAATAAGATTTACGACTTAACGCATCAGCCATGACGTTGGCCTTCCCTGGGGTGTAGGTTATTCCTAAGTCGAAGTCAGTGATCAATTCAACCCAACGTCTTTGCCTGAGATTCAGATCCGGTTGGGTGAAGATGTACTTCAGAGTTTGGTGATCAGTGAATATTTCGCAACGATTACCGAGGAGGTAATGTCGCCAGGTCTTAAGTGCATAGACTACGGCTGCAAGCTCTAGATCATGAGTAGGATAATTCTCCTCATGTGGGTGCAATTGCCGTGAAGCGTAAGCAATTACGTGTCGATCTTGCATGAGAATGCAACCTAGTCCTTGTCGCGAGGCGTCGCAGTAGATAACAAAGTCCTTGGAGAAGTCTGGCGGTACCAGCACGGGAGCAGAGGTCAGGCATCTTTTCAGTTCCTGAAAGCTGTGCTCACATTGTGGAGTCCATTCGAACTTTTTATCTTTCTTGAGGAGTTCGGTTAGAGGTTTAGCAACTTTGGAGAAGTTCTCGACAAAGCGACGGCAATAGCTCGCTAAGCCCAGAAAACTCCGAACTTGCTTGACCGATTCAGGTGGAGTCCAATCAAGGACGGCTTGAACTCGCTCAGGGTTAACAGCAATACCTTTACCAGATATTACATGACCCAGGTAGGTCACTTCTGACAACCAGAATTCACATTTAGAGAATTTGGCATAAAGGCGATGCTCTCGAAGTTTCTTCAACACTAGCCTTAGATGTTCGGCATGTTCTTCCTCGTTCTTGGAGTAGATGAGTATATCATCGAGGTAAACTACGACGAATTTATCCAAATACTCCATGAAGATTGAGTTCATTAACCGAGAAAAGGTGGCTGGAGCGTTGGTTAAACCGAAGGACATGACGGTGTACTCGTATTGACCATAGCGAGTAACAAAAGCCGTTTTAGGAATGTCCCCGTTTCTGATTTTGATTTGATGGTAGCCCAACCTCAAATCCATCTTGGAGAAGACTGAGGATCCAGCGAGCTGATCATACAGATCGTTGATCCTGGGAAGTGGATATTTGTTCTTGATTGTGACCAAATTGATAGGTCGGTAATCTACAACCATCCGGTCCGTACCATCCTTCTTCTTAACGAATAGAACGGGGCAAGCCCACGGAGATGAACTAGGGTGGATGAAACCCTTTTTCAAGGATTCATCGAGTTGTTTCTTAAGCTCGGCTAGTTCTAGGGGTGCCATCTTATAGGGTCTTCTAGCAATCGGAACGGTTCCGGGGATGAGGTCGATTACGAACTCGACATCCCTGTCAGGTGGAACACCTGGCAATTCCTCTGGGAAGACATCCGGAAAGTCACGGACTACCGGAACGTCCTCAAGGTCTGGCAAAGGACTGGCGTTAAGAGAATATAACTGCCGCTTGGCTATTCGGGTCAAGACGTTGACTATCTTTCCCGAAGGATGGGTGAGTTGAACAGTCCTAGAGAAGCAATCAATTTTGGCTTGATGAGCTGACATCCAGTCCATACCCAAAATGATATTAATATCTGAAGATTTAAGGGCTATCAAAGATGCGAGAAAAACAAGTCTGTCGACTTGGATTTCATTTCCATGGCTTACTCTAGAAGTTTGCCATTTGGATCCCGGAGTTTGAATTACCATAGAGGATGGCAAGTCACAGAATGCAACGTTATGCAAACGAGCATAATTTTCAGATATAAAAGAATGAGAGGCTCCTGTATCGAAAAGAACAGATGCCGGGTGGCAATTAACAAGAAGCGTACCGAGAACGACGTTGGGGTCCTCTTGAGCTTCTTCGGCAGAGATGCAGTTGACATGGCCACGTGAAGCGGTGTCCGGTTTAGCATGAAACACTTTTCCTGTCGGCTTGCCACGGCCAACAGCTTTAGCAGATTGATTGGGGTTGGTCTGGGGACACTCACGCATATAATGACCAGATTCCCCACATTTGAAACAAGTCACGGAACTGGTACGTGGAGGAGCATTATTGGTTGGACCCCCATAGGGCTTGGCTGGAGCAGACTGTTGTACCGGGCGAGGCGCCTGGAAGGATGGCCTCGGTGTGAACCTGGGTGGCAGGGCGGTGTTGGGTACCCACACGCGGCGCTTCTGAGGACCAGCACCGGATGAGGAACCCGTGTCACGTCCATGCTTGCGTGTTGCGTCATAATCAGTCTGACCAGTTTCAGCACTGATGGCTTTGTTGACAAGTTTCGAAAAAGATGTGCACTCATGCAGACGGAGGTCGCGGCGAAGCTCAGGACTAAGGCCCTTACGGAACCTTGCTTGCTTCTTGGCGTCCGTAGACACTTCCTCAGTTGCATATCGGGCGAGATTACCAAACTCTCTGCTATAAGCATCCACAGAAAGTCGGCCTTGGGTGAAACTGCAAAATTCTTCACGTTTACGGTCCATGAGACCCTCCGGAATGTGATGTTCACGGAAAGCCTCGCTGAACTCAGCCCAGGTAGTGACATGGCCCGCTGGGCGCATAGCTCCATAATTCTCCCACCATAGACTGGCGGGGCCTTCAAGATGATATGCAGCAAAGGTGACCTTGTCAGCCTCCGCTACCAGCGCGGAACGCAGCTTATGAGAGATACTGCGAAGCCAGTCATCAGCGTCGAGAGGCTCGACGGAGTGGTGGAACGTGGGTGGATGCAATTTGATAAAATCACTAAGTGACACCACGTTAGCCCTCTGATGGTGTGCTGTATTCTGTTCAATACGCTCCAACAAACGGTTTGTCTCCCGCTTGTTTCTCTCAGCTTCCATCATAACCTCGGCTAGTGAAGGAGGTTGAGGCAGATGTTCATTTCTGGCTTCACTGCCTTCGGCCTGCTCTTGGGAAGCAGGGTTGGCGCGCGTGTTGACCATCCTAGGTAAACAAGACAATGATTTAGTCAGAATGATAAAATTCCGACATAGGATACATAAGGTAAGGAATAACTCGGAATGCAAGATGATCATCCGTATGACATGGTAGATACAGAAACTGCTTCTTTATTCCATCGTCATACACACCATACAAGGTTTAGTACAAGACCAAACGAAGTACTATTACGGTGAAAGGAGGATTACATCTCATCGGAGGCATTCCAAGCTCCTATACATTATTTTCTACACCTCCGGAAAGAGTACAAACTAGAACATATCCCACGAGTCACGCGGGACGATAGACGACACAGCTAGTGCGAACTAGTGGTACTACCACTAACTCAGACCGATCCATAGTAGTCCTCGTAGAAGTCGCCTCCATAGCCTGGGAGCTCAACATGTTCATCCGGAAACAGACGATCTCGCGGAGCTTGTGGACCATAAGGGCTAGGATGAGGTCGTGGACCAACAAACGGTGGCCTGCGGGGACCGCGAGGTGGGGTGATGCCTCCTACATCACGCCAAACCATCACGTCTGGCAGAGCAGATCTCACAGGATAGAGATCGCGCATATCTGAGAATCCAGCTTGCACCGCCGGTGCGAACCGAGTCAAAGTGGCCCAGTGGTCAGCACGGGTATTGAAGAGCTCTAACCTTAAGGCCCGATTTTCACGGTCCTTATCCTCGAGCATCTCAGCAGTGGTGCGAGTCCGTGAATCCTCCTGTGTGGAATCAGCATAAATAGCCTGGAGATACCCTTGTGCTCCCGGAAGTGATCCTGGCATATACCGGAAATCAGAGTCCCGAAATAAACCAGATCTGACTCGCATAATGGTCATCATAGAATAGGCGGCATCCTGCACAGCCATCTCAATAGTAGCCCCGAGTCCATAGGAGCAGTGAAGAGGCTCGGTGGATCCAGGATAAGATGGAAATATCCTGACAGTGCAGAGATACTGGCTTTGATTGAAATCTCGGAATTGCTCTTCGACCGTGTACTCAGGATACCAGCGGTATCCAGCCTCAGTCATTACCCTGACCAACTTAGCAGTATGGCCGGGTACATCTAGGCATCGAGTCAGGCGAACCACTTGATTGAGGTCGCGAGTGGCCATCTGAAAGCATGATCATAATGCAAAGGCATTAGAATTTCTAGCAAAATTTCGGCAGCATAACAGCTGTAAATGCTCAAAAAGGATATTGAGACATTTGACAAAGGATTTCGTACACACTCAACATCATCACATCAAAGTTCTGAACCATTCTGGCTACATAATGTGGTAGTAGAACTGAACTAGGCTTGTAACCATCAAACTTATAAGGTACTACTGATTAGTAACACGTGATCCTGACAGAGAGAATAGATC